>NW_021853425.1:27218-28023 GCF_003651465.1 Formica exsecta
TATATATATATATATAATTTAATTTTAAACAACAAAAACATAGTGCAAGTGAAATTACATTGTGTATAATAATTGATATAATTAAATTCTCCAGTGGTGCTATTCTGTCATGCGGCAGTTATATTTCCCATGGGGTTCCATATTGACGAAATCGGTGGGCAACCATATCAATTGCCTAATTCACATCAAGTTGGAATCGCATATATTTTATTCGTCCTAGCACTATGGATCACAGTTATCTCTGAACTTTTTGCTGGCAAAGTTTGTTTGCCACATTTTTAGCATTGTTCCGTAGTACAAGTATTTATTAATTATATTCTTTTGACATTTACACTTATACTATTTGTATATACTACTTACACTTATAATATTATATACATTAATGATATATAGAATTTATCTTGTATAAGGAATAATGTTATATATGTACAACGTTATATTTTAAATGGGTTGTGCATGAAATTTTGCTATAACTTCTTATACTATATGCCAAGTAGATTAAAATACAGGAAAGATTAATTGCATTGACATTAGAGAGAAGATTCCTTCCATCATTGAATAAATCTTCCATAAAAATATAATTATATAGCTAAAATCTATTAAATATTATCATTATGCATCATATTTATATCTACCTGAACTTAGAGGTGAACGCATGAAAATTTCATAAATGATGTATGTATGTTCAAATTCTACATGTTCTAGAACTTTTTCTAATGGTTAGTAACACAACAATGAGATTTTAGATAAAAGGAAATTTAAAGGAAACCTAAAGTAAAGATATATTTGAAAGTATATATATATA
>NW_021853425.1:28811-126840 GCF_003651465.1 Formica exsecta
TATATATATATAATTTCTTAATTACAACTAAATTTTGTATAACATATATATATACAGTTTTATTTTTTGTTATAAACTTCAAATATTTATTTACAAAACTCGAAATAAGTGAAAGTTATGTTTAATGCATAGGTTACAATTAGATTCAAACTTAGAATATTTCTTATCTATATTATACAAACATATATATATATACTAGTTATATAGTGAATGTATATACTACAAAGTTTGATATATAAGGGAACTAAAACTTATATAATTGTTTTTTTTTTAATGTTATTTAATACAAGATTTGCAACGCAAATAAGTGGCATTTTATTTGCATACAAAGCAAACAATCTGATTATAATTACAAACTGTCATATATCATAGATAATATTCAAACATAATAGATAAATAAGCATTGTTGAACACTTCAGTTTTAAGAATTAATGTGATATAGTATCACATAGGAAAGATTAGATATATAAAATGTTCAATAATCTTACATATAATTTTCCTGACGAGTCTTTCATCTTTGTTTTGCCAGCTTTTTTTAAATTATTGAAATAATTTAAGTGGTTTAATGAGCAAGAAATCTATAGAAAGATCTAGTCAAATAAGATACATGATGAACATATGACTTGTGTTTAACATGATTTGAAAATATAAAAATAGTAACATGCATATCGAAAAATGTCTGGCAAGTTGGAATTGATTTTCATTGTACAGCAGGATCATATAAAAAAATAATCTACATATAATGTTTGCGTCACTCTCTCTGTCTCTCTATATATTTTATACACACATTGTCATAAATTTCAAAAATCTCTCGCACTTTCGATTTCCTCTAAGAATTTGGAAATCAGTAACATACAGTTATCTTATTCAGAAAAAAGAATATATATATATTTATATATATACACAAGACACTCCTCTAGTATCTCACAAACTGCAACGTATAAAGCATTTAGTATATATATATAACGCTGTTATATAGATCCACTAAAAAATGTGAACCCAGATTGAAACACTCAACGAGTCTTAATTTCGCTTATCTATATTTATTCTATGATTTTAGGGAAACTATATATGTATAGAACTTGTAACAACAATCGTAATAGGAATATTTCATGGAAGTACTATAAGAGTTTAATGTACGTCTACTCTTTCCATGCTATTACGGATAATATAAAAACTCTCTGTATTTTTTTTTTGTAGATTTCTATTTAAATACAAATATCAACAAGAACTTCAAAGTTATAAAAACAGGTGTATGTCATTCTATTTCAAAAAATTTACACGAAAACTTTCGTGAGCGAATTATTATATTCCATTCCAAATGGAATATAACTAAGTTTTGCTTATCCAAGTTTTCGTCTAAATTTCTTAATGGGTTTTAGTACTATTCAGTTGGTTACCGATAGTGTCACATCTTCGATAGTAAAGTAGGTAAGGTACTCTAGGCGATGTGGGCCTCAACACATTACTCTCTGGAACACTCTTCACTGCACTGTCGTCATACCTCACCCAAGATCCATATCCGATGTGAAAGGCATCTGTGATGTAATGACCTTTGGTAGCTTCCTTTCCATCATGATACGTAACTGCGAATAATTTGTACTGTTTTTGCTTCGGCCCTAGCTTTTTCACAGTATTTGGTGATAAAAATTCTGCAGAAGTAAGAATTTCCATGTTATGCTTGTCTCATCAGGCCACGAAGATTAGAACAGCAAAATAGATTAGATTTATATGTGGTATACTTACTGCCATCAATTTTTAGATCTACAGGAAATTCCATGCTCTTCAGTATTTTTGAGCATCCATTGGAATATTTATCAAATTTGTAAACGAACCATTTTAAATGTAATATAAGAATAACAGGCAATTCCTCCAATGTAACTTGTTTCCATGCTTCTATCTGTTGCCTTGTTTTACTACATGTCATTCCTTCTACTTGATCTTTTCCAACGAGAATTTCAAGAGCATTTTTCACGGACTCAGCTTTCTATAACAAATTATATCGGATATTGTATATAATCTCAGATAGTATAAGTCAATTCAATGAAAATTCTTAATATACTAACTTGCACATCAAGCTGCAACGTGAAGAAGGGTTGCACGTTATCTGTCGGCTGTTCTCCTGCTCTCGATACCCTGGATCGCAATTGTCCCCGAAATATATCTGACAACGGTGTCCTTCCAAACTCTGTACACCGGGTGACAGCACCTTTATTTTTTGGCCCCATTACCTACATTGGCATAAGAATGAATATATGTATATTCATGAATTTCATTCATATGTATATTCCATATATATATATATATATATATATATATATATACTTGATATAAAAAGGAATCTTTTAGATATGAACTCTTTATTTAGCAATCTTACCTGCCACTCCTCTTCATCGTGACCACCACTGACATTATTCTCCATGTTAGTGACTGCATTTTGATCATTATTGACCAATTTCACCAACTAGAACAAATTACAATCATTAAAAATTGTAAATCTTTTTAATAATTTATATTTTTACAATGAATAGGATGTATATAAATTCATACCTCTAGCATTTCGTCGTTGATGCCATTTAGAAGACATGATAGGAACTCTTCTGCATCTTCCTGCCGCCCTTCCACAGAAAAGGCACCGGCAGCAGAGGTGTGCTTTAACATTGTATATATATATGATGGCTCAAAAGCGATACCACTATGTATATCTATGACTGTATCTTCTCCTCGTTTGTTATGAACTCTATCTTTTCTGGGCATGCGAGCAGCCTCTGTCAAAGGTGTAAACTCGCGAACGAACTTGACCCTTTTTAATAAGACGAAATAAGTTAATTTGCTTGTAATATATTATTATTATTATTGTATACATACATAATGTTATTTTTGCAATAGAAGTATTAAAAGAGTATTGAGATATTATTATGATCACTTACATGTTGTCAATTAAGGGCGTAGCAGAATTCTTGCCCCGATTTTTAGGAAGCGGCATAGCTTTGAGTAGATTATAAAATGGTGGACAAGCTAATAAAGCTTGCAAGATACTATTAATATAACAATAGTTGCTGCGATTGATTAATCCTCTTGGTAACAAGCTCACAGTCTGTTTATCCATTTGACAACTTGACAAAAATTCTGAAAAAAATTAATATGTTTTTAATATGTTCATTTGCATAAAAATTTTATCATTCCAAAATATTGGATTGGCTTTTGTACTTACCACCTATCCTATATGAATTTGGATCATCATAACAATTCTGTAACATGCCATTTTGCAAAGTCTTGTAATCGTTTACTATGTTTGGCATGCTGGATGAATCATTTTGATTCTTTGGTGCAGAATCAAGGCTCGTCGATTCCTTTTGAGTTGGCATTTTTGATGAGTTATTCTGATCAATCATATGTATCGTCGGTTTACAAGGTGTGAGCGTCTGTGTTTCGGTGCTATCTTTTTTCAAAAGACTAGCATAAGATCTGGGGATTGTAGTCGCAGACGATGTGGTAGATACAGGAGCGGACGATGGATCTTTTGGCATGACTAATGAGTCATTTGATATGACTGAGGAACCATTCAGTATTTTATGTTCAACAGTATTATCTTGAACATCCTTTAGTACATTTTCCTCAATATTCATTTCACTTTTATCTGCCTTAGCAGGGACAGATTTAGGCAAAGTTTGTGTAACAATCGTTGTAATGTTGGATGCAGTTTCATTTTTAAATGTCTTATCCACCTCACCATTTTGATTCATTTCGACACCATTGTTAGTACTTGTACATGATACGTCGATTTGCGTGCCATTGCAATTTTCAGTCCATACAGTATTGTGTAATATTTTTACATCTTTTTCACTGCTAGCCATGGTTTTTGTATTGGCAGTGTTTTCGTTTATATTCTTGACAGATTCTGATGTAGGATTATTTACAATGGTGGCAATGACATTGTTAACAACACTAGTTTGCAAAGAATCGTGGTTGTCCTCGTTTACTTGATGACATACTGCTTTATCAATACTTGTATTTTGTACATGTTTATCTTGCACTTTGATGATTGGTTGTTTTATGGTTTCTTGGTTTGATTGTTCCAATGGCACAGATTGTGATTGTTGTACACATCTGTCCATTTGTGGTGGATTCGGAGGATAAGTCGCTTGTGCGTGCGAACTAGATGAAATTGGTTGTGCGTTTGGATGTGGATGAAGAATCGATGAATACATCGGCGGTGGGTAATAGATTTGTCCGACAGCTACTTGATGCTGTTGCGTAGAGACAGAATGATGATCGGGGTAAATGTACATGATTGGATGTATTTGTGGGTGAAATTGTGCCTGATCGCCCATGTATCCTGACTGCACTTCGTTAGTGGAATTAATTGCTCGATTATAGTTGTCTCTTCTCATACCTCTGCCCCGATTGTTGCGGCGTCCGTTCTCCCTACCGTAATTCACGTCTTGAATCTCGACACCGAGATTGTATCCAGGATGGTGATATGTCAATCCTGACATGAATGGCATATGGCCATTTGTAGAAACATTGTACATTGATGCTTGCCAGTCATTACACAATTGTGTCATCATCTGTTGCGAATAGGTCTGTGTTGGTGGCATGGCTGTAAATAAGATATTTTCGAAGATTATCATACTTTACAAAGTTTTCTAAATGAGCGAATGTCTTTTATTTATAAAAGACTACATATATATATATATATATATTTTTATTTGATACTATATTATAAAAGATCATATATAGAAAATCAACAAAACAAAACTTATATAAAATAATTTTATTCCGATTTTTTTTAGAATTATTTATACTTTTTTATTTCATATATTGCATAGGAAAGCAATCAGAAAACAATACAAGAGATGTAAACAGCATATTTACCATTATACCAATGTTGTTGCTGAATTGCTGGAACTTCTGTCAGTGTAGCAGAATTAACATTATTATTATTACTTTCTGCAGCATTCCATGGTAATTTTAAAGTATCGGTAGTGTCAGATCTGAGGATGGTTAATATTTCATGTTTATCTTTGTCAGTTAAATCATGTAAGTCTAAAAATTGAAGATCCATCTGAAAAAGGAAAAATAAGAATACATATGTATACATATGTATAGATATATATAGGATGAATCACTAGAAACTGCCTTCTAAGATATCTTCATAAATATTAATTTTATATGAAAACGTTTCGATAAAACGATAAAAATTAAATAATTTTAAAAAGGCTACATTTTAGTCGTCTTAATTTTTTTTAAGTGGAGACGCCAAAAAGTTTTAAAAGTTATGAAGATTATATTTATGAAGATATCTTAGAAGGCAGTTTCTAGAGACTCATCCTGTATTTAAAAAATATTAAAATTAAAATTATTATTAAATATTTTGTAAAAAAATCATGTTTTGCTATTATTCTATCTTTGTTTTCATAATTGTATAAATTAATCTATTATTTTCTCTTGACTATATTAATTTGATGTTACAATGAAGAGAGAAATATGCTTATTAAATTGTACATAATATATTAATATCTTATATAATAAATATATTATATATTTTATATAAGAGAGAGATAATAGTTTTTGTACAACTTTCTACTAAACAAACAATTCGTTTTAATACAATTTTCAACAAGTTGAATAAAATAGATGCTATTTTTGTTCAGTATGCTAAAAGTATATTTAATAAACGTGATATATTATAAAATATAAACGTTAGAATGTTTTAACGAGGAATTATATGTGGGATTAGTTTTAAATTACAATCAAGGTATCGCGTTAAGCGACGCACGAGAAAGCGTTTCAAGCAAAATTCGTGGAAATTTGTTTTTAGCCAAGGATAATGCGAGTCCGTTTATCAAGCACTTTGAAAGATATCTCGAGAAATTGTGACATACATCGCGAAATTAACGAGAAATACTCGCCGAATTCGACCCGGGCGACGCGGTGACATAACCTTTACAGCACAGTTGATCATGCGAGAAGCATGCACTTTTGCATTTTAACTTGTTTGCGGATTAAAGGGGACTTACCTCGCTTCGAGTGACCATTCTCACGTCCACAATCGGTACAAAACATTAAAAATAGCACGGGCCGTGGGGTTTGGGGGGTGATCCGGTGATCGGCAGGATCACAGGGTCGTCGATGTGTGCTCGGCGATATTTTAACCGTTTCCCGATGGCGATCTGCCTCGATTGCGCGAATATAATGATTATACAAAACTAATTAAATTACACCATCGAACACGTTTCGTCGTAGGTATTAAAAAAAATATATTTCGGCCGATTACGAAGTGCGAGCGATCATGCTCTCCGGCATTCGCACGTTGATCGCACGCAGTGAACAGTAGTGAAACCGAGCGAGAACCTTGAGCCAGAGAGAAGAGAGAAGCCTACCGTTATTGTGATGGCGCGACTGGCATCTTCGTAAAGGCTTATTCACATGGTCTACGCAGTCGGTGCATCTTTCGAAAAATCGTTTCAACCAGAGTCGTGACCAATCAGCTTTCAATTTTTGGGAAAATACTAGTAAATGATTGGCTACGGCCCTTCCTTTTCACCAACTGTGAAGGAACAGAGAAGATCTTTCTGGAATATTTCTCCGAATAAAGGTCTTTGAAACATGGAAGTTTTAGCCCATAAGATGAGTGAAACCTTTGTTACTCATCCGGTGCCATCACAATTTTCAAAAAAGAAAAAGAAAAAGTAATCGTCAGAGATTGTAAGTACAATCGATTAATCGCAGTCAAAAATATCAAATATTTTTACTACATTATTGTGAGAATGCTTGATTAAAAAAGTTTATAACCATAAATTTATATATATATAAGACCATCAAAGATATTTTTATTAAAAAATGACAATTTTTTTCTATTATAAGATATTTTACTTACCCTGCTTTCTATATGCGTTTGAAAACAATTGATTAGTTTCAGCATCTTCCGGTGAAACTAATCAATTGTTTTCAAACGCATATAGAAAGCAAGGAAACTAAAATATCTTGTAATAGAAAAAATTAATCATTTTTTATTTTTATTAAATGATAAAAATATCTTTAAATATATACATATAATATATAATATTAAAATATTATTATATTTTTTATATATGAGAAACGCCGTGCTTTTTTTCTTAAAGATTATTCGTAATGTTCTAAATACGCATGAATAATCTATATATCATATATATTATCTCCCTTGTTCCATTTATATCACTTTGTTTTATATAAAAAAGGCATACACGATACGTCGAATTAAATGTATAGCTTATACAAATAAATGCGATATTTAAAGATTGATCGTAAGTAATGTAGTAATTTTTTGTAAACGCATATTATCGAATAATATACAGGGTGTCCCCGGGTTAAATACCAAATTTGAAATATGGATTTAGGATTTTAAAACAAAAATAATTTTCCTCTGAAAGTATGCTCGCAAACGCTTCGTTCAAGAGATATTGACTTCTTAAGTTATAACTATAGGAATGAATAATATCGAAATAATTTAAGTTTATCCTCTTTATTGTTTCATAGTAATCAAAATTTAATTTTTAAATGTTCTGTTCAAAATGATAGCCTCTAGCCCGGAGACAAGCATTGCACCTATTGATGAGAGAGCAAGTGGCTGACTATGCGTTTGTAATTTCTTCGCACGCTTGCACTATTTTTCGTTTTAATGATTGAAGATCATTAACAAGCACTTTATACACTTTTTGCTTGAGAGCACCCCATACAAAAAAAATTTAATGTTAAATCCGGTGAACGATATTATTCATTCCTAATAATTCTGTAACTTAAGAAGTCAATATCTCTTGAACGAAGCGTTTGCGAGCATACTTTCAGAGGAAAATTATTTTTGTTTTGAGATCCTAAATTCATATTTCAAGTTTGGCCATTTAACCTGGAAGCACCCTGTATATATCGTGCTGTCTCCCTTATTTCGACGTCGGGTGGGAAGGGCAATAAAATACGTTGTCATATTCGAGAAGTAGCTAGCTTATATATATTCGCTTTTCTTCCAGAAGAACGGATTCCGCCTTTACGGCGATAAAAGAGATGGGAGAAAAGGGGGAGAGGGAGAGTTGTGTATGCATTTTCGGTAAACTTCTCTTCTCGGGTATAAAGCAGCTCCATCACACATGTAGTTTTGCGAGCCCCGTTTCTAATCTTACATCGCATGCATTATGCATTGGCTGACCCAATGCGTTGTCCGTTTGACCGTATCGAGGCGATGAAAAGTGTTTTTCTTACATAACGTTAGTAGGATGTGTGTGGGAGTCATTACATTACGAGCACAGTTTATATTAAAGAAGAGAGGGTGCTTCCCTTGACGGCGACGGAGGCGGCTCTTTTCTTTTATCCTGTAAATAGATAGGGATATGGGAAAATAATGCATAAGTATTAAACGTAAAAAAGTTCTAAATTTTGAGATATAGAAAAGCATTTAAATTTTAAGACGTGCAATTTTCGAATATTATTAATATATTGTATATTATAGCAAAATTTTTTTATATAATTTTTTTCATTTTTTTTTTCGGGCCTCTATTGTTATATCAATCTATCATATCTGCCAGTATCACCATTTCGTATACTCTTCATAAATGCGTGTTCAAGTTTCAAAAGTTACGTTCGGTAACTTTTATTATCCATCGAGCAAGTTGAGTCGAGGATAATTCACCAGAAATAAGTTGGCGCTGGAAGTTCATAATTTTTAATAATTTATAGCTCAAACGATTGCTCCTTAATTGCTCCGTCAGAATCCACAATTGCTCCCCTTTTAAAATTAGTAGTTTTCGAAATATTTACAAAAAACGTAAAATTTATCATTTTCACTCAAAAACATTCGCGTTTATCGTTCGAATAAATCGCATTTACCCTATGAGTAAATTGCACTTACCTTTTGCTGTCATCGATATGTTTTCTGAGCTAATCGTTAGATGGCGATATCTTTCGAATATTTCCCGCGCGAAATCAAAAAGACATAGCTTCTCTCTCGGCTTCTCTCCGGCACAAAGCATTCCCCGGTCTTCGGAACCAGCGACGCTTAAACCGCGAATGTGTGGGAAGTGCCGCCTGTTGCGTTCGTTCACGCGGAATTGTAAAAACTAAATTCAGCGGAGCCTCACGCCTGCGGCAATGGTTAAGTTCTACGCATAATATATGCCACTGATGTACTTTCGTTCAATACAGGAGAAAGAACTCTTGATTATCGATTTGTTAGGTACAAGAGCCATTTTTATTTCAATTTATCCATCATTGGTTTTAATAATTAAACTGTTGTTTTTACGTGTTTTTACGTTATTATCAATTATCATACGTATTATGTTAGGTTATGATATATATTGGTAATTAAGGGCCCACACTATTAGAAGATTGTTACTATTTATAATGAAATTATTTTATATTATTTGTGAAATTTATTGCATATATTTGATGCTTTTTATCTAAATTTATTGTATTGATAATATGTATTTTTTTTTTTAGGTCATATATGGTTGGAGATTCTATCTTGAATTGAGTTGGAGATTCTATATGTTGGAATTTCTGTTTCCCTCCTATCTTCCTGTAAATTGGCAACCTGGTTTATAATCTGCAGTATATGATATTTTAAGAGACATGTAAGTTGATGGCCATTTTAAACGAAAGCATAAATTCTTTCTATATATAAAATAAAAATATCTTTTCTTTAAAAAAAGATAAAATAATGTAAAATATTCTGTTTTTTTCTAACGCAAAAACTATTTTTTTGTAAAAAAAGGTAAGAAGCATTCTATTAAATAGTCATATAAATTCCTGGTTGAATGTTTACATTTGACAGTTTAATACGCAATAACAATTGCAAGTGGGTTTCAGTTATGATAAGTAGTTATGACACAAATAAAAATTATATTGTAGTATGATATATATAAGAAGATCAGTCGAGAAACTAAAAATAGTTTCAAATCCGTGTCTCGCGCTCGTTAAATCTCGAATTGTTAATATCACAGACGAGCTGTTACGTGTCCTTTTTGTTGCCAGTTTGACTTGCGTCATTTATCGCAGTGAACGATAAGCATCCCGCGTGTTGTGCGGCTCAGCTCGCATGTCTCGTTACCTGCGTTTTACCCCTATGTCCTACATACAAACGCTTTTATAAGTCATTTATGGTACTTACAATGGTATACACGGCCACTTTGCCTGCCGGACGCTGCGGAAAGCGAATGAAAAATAATAATCTTTTAATTGCTAGATCTCGTATCGTGACTATGCGGCACACATTAAAGATCGTAATTTAACACGAGTAGCAAAGATTTCGTTGTGACACTTTCTTTTCCACGTATTTCTCGACAATCATATCGATACCGCATGTGTAATATGTGACAATGTGGTACTCATTTTAATTCAATAGGATTTTGTAAAATTGATAACTTTTATGTGGCGGTTACGTCGCCTTTATTCAAATTATATACTTGCCTTCCTTCTTTTTTGGATTAAATATCACTGCTAACTTAATTGTAATAATTACAATTTTGCACGCACATATACATACACATAGTATCACTATTCAGTGTATATGATTTATGATACTAAAGAATATATTTATGTACACATATATTAATATATATACAATACAATGTAATATACACACATATATTTAACAAATTTTCAATTATATAACAGTTTATATACAATGCAAAACTTTATGCGCGCGAAAAACAATTTTATATATATGTATTAATAAATCTTATATCTAATCAAAATTTTATTTGGCATGTGGAGAATTGATGTTTAGATTGTTTCTTCACTCAGATTTTTGCCAATTTTTTGTAAGTGTTCAAATAAGTCAATATTGTCGATTAATATCAAGACACATAGTAGTGTCTCGCGCCAAGTCACGCGCAGTAAAAGCGAAGCATCTCGGGTATCTATACGCGAGTCGACTAGTTGAGAATACTTTAGATTATTGGACCTCAATAATGGTTGAATCGATCGCATTTTTAATAGGCTTAATCAATTGCTTATGTTTGAATTATATCATTATTTTTTTTAGGTAATTTAAACAACTATTTTGTATAATAATATTCTTTGATTAAAATATTTCTATTTAAATAATCATAAAAGAAATGAATTTTATAGTATAACTTTTTATTTATTTTATTGTTAGTTGGCAGAATTTTTTGATATCTATTTTTGTAGGAAATTAAAACATTTATTTTGTACAATTATATATATATATATAAAATAACATTGTTTTGTAAAGAGCTAAAATGACATTATTTTGTAGAGCAGTTTTTTACATTAAAGTAACACTTTTTTGTGTAATTACATGATACCCTGATAACAATACATGCGTTCAAAAAACGTTATAAATATCCTCTGGATGTCTTCTGGATGTCTTTTGAACATGTGTGTTGTTAGGGTAATATTTATATATAGGACAGAAATAAAATATCGAAATGTAAAATTTTTCAAATAAATCGGAATCCAAACCTGGTTTCTTTATATATTACATTGTCTCAATATATGTATATAAATATATCTGTTGCAGAAAAGAATTAACTACAATATCGAAAAGACCAAATAATCAAGAGATTGAAGAGGTGCAATGCTTGGAAGAGGATAGTGAGGGACACTTATATAAACCATGTAAGAGAGTTAGAATTTTCCCCATCAATTGTTTATCTTATATTTTTTTTCTATGTTATCATCACTATTTTACTAACAAAATTATTTTCTTCCAGTACAATTAAAAAAACAAAAAAAAGGATAAAGGAGGAGGATAAGAAAATTAATTAGTTACTAGAACAGAATGCTCAGCTAATTGCAAAGAATAAACAGTTGGAAGAAATATATGATAAAAACAATGTAAGCATCATTTATATTGAGAACTAAAAAGTAGAAATTAGATTGTATGAAATGCATTAAAAGATAAAGAATCTTTTATAAAATGTAAAAAAAAAAAAGAGAAGAAAAAATAGCTGGAAATAGTGATGCACCTAAATACTATAGGAAAAAGCTATTAATCTATATATAAATTCAATGTTATACATAGATATCTTTTATCTAAATTTTTTCAATATGTTTACTTTTATAAAGTTTAGACAACTATATTCTGGCTTAATCTTTTCCCAGCTTTATTTCTATTCAGGGTATCGATCGTGTAATTTTCTTTTCCTTAGGACAAAAACGTGAAAAGTGAAAAATTTCACTATTGAAATCAATGCGAAATTGACGAAATCGTGGCGAAATTTTTTACTTTTCACATTTTCGCCCTTGGGAAAAGTTGTATGATCGATACCCTTATTTCTTAATGTAATTTCTCCCAAAATTTGCAATTACTAGTAATTGGCTGTTTGTGCCTAATATAGAACAACCTTTAAATGTAAGAGACATAGGGAGCACGCGTTCGATAGAGAATAATTACTATAGATTTTATTATTGTTATGTTGGATAGATTGCGTATCAACATGAAGTTGCTGCACATAGTGAAGAAAGCCGAGAAGAAAAAACGCGTCGCCGCGTCGCGTCGTGTCGCGTCTTACGTAGTGTTTACGGGTACGTTGTGTATAAGTCCGCGTCTAAGTTCATCGTCGAACGACAAATAAATATGATAATAAGCACTCGGCGAACTTTTGAAATGCCGCGCATCTTGGCTTTTGCGTGCCACATCGGAAGATTTTAAGCGGACCTTCCTGGCTACATCGAAGCAGCATCATAGCGAATGACGGGAGAGAAGTGTATAGATGGGCCACAGGGCAGATGCCGGGGCAGATATAGGGGTAAGTACCTTCTTAAATAATATAAAATTCAGAAGAAGTTGATAAGCCGGGGTGCGCGCGTTCGAACTTTTCACTCGGCGCCTTCCATTTCTTATTATAATGAATGCATATCGGCTTAGCCGTGGCTAAGAAGGCATGGCTGAAGAAGGACGACTGCGAGAAATCTTTTTTTTTGGCGCTTGCGAGCTAGATATTTCCGCGTTGAAAAAAGAAGTGCCAAAGAATTCGCGTATTTTTTTAATAAATTGAGATTCAGCAGAGTTCTTTTAAAACGGCAACCGTAGTTTTGTGAAATTATTATACAGAATGGAAATTCAATATTTGATATATTCAATATGATATGATTAATAATTATGTCATGTAGAGAGAGAGAGAACAGGAAGATGTGCTATCCATGAAAAATTGATTGATATATTTCTCGCGTCAATATTTATGTCGCAATATATTCTCAATTATAATACTTAATTTTTAAATAGTAGAATTAATTTTAGAAACATTGCGATACGATTTTTTTGAGCTTTTATATTATGCTAAACGAAATTTAGACATTTTTGTCGAAATAAAAATTGTTTAATATGTATAATGATTGTTAAATCTCCTGATGGAAAATTTTGTCGGTCAATCTCGGCGTGTTGCTTTCACACAAATTTCACATTCGGCGACCAATTCTCTCTTTTTTTTGTTTTTTTTTTGTTTTTCATCTGGTGGAAGTTACAGGAGAGGGCTGGTCTTCAACAAGTTTAATTCGAAATGTCAGTGCCAGATTGCGTTCGTCGAACCACATGTTGCCAACTGACTTCTCGCAAAGCCGCGCACACCCACGCGTAACATACCGTCGAATATTCCCGCTACTATTATTACTATCCGCGGCTACCGCGCTACTCGAGAAGGGGGTTGTTCGTTTTTATCCGTATGCTGCGGTCTCGATATTTAGGAATTCAAACAAAAATATTGCGGATGTCGCGTTGCGTCGAAATGATGGCATCCAATATCGGAAAAGGGAAACGCGCAAAATTTGCAATCGATCTTCTTTGTCTTTGGTAAAAATATGACTAAATTTTTGTGCATGTATGCCATATATAAAAAAATTATATAATTTTATACACATATATATAATAGAAAACTATAATATATAATGTCTTTCTACAGATCTTTTTGAAAAAAAAAAAACGTTTCAAAATTAGTATACTCATTTATCTACACTTTTCAAAAGTTTGTATTACATTAGTTTATCCTTGAAATTCATAGCAAAGGCTTGAAGGAAATAAAATTTAACTTATACAATTAGCTTTTAAAGCCAATTTGATATAGATTTCAATTTGTACAAAGAATTTGTATGTTTCTGCATTTAAAAAATGCTTACCGAAAAAACGCGCGTTAAAGTTAGATGAATTATTTTAGCGGAGAGAGAAAGAGAAAAAGCCGAAGTAAGGAATTATGAACGTAAAGTTCCATGCGCGGGCGTAAAGCCTAACCACATTGCTTTATTAACGGAGAGGGAGAAAATAAAAGCTGAGGAGACAAATGGCCTTTGGTATCATTAAATCATCCCGAAAAACTTAGTAATTTAATAAGCAATTTCATGTAAATTTTGAGGTCGTTACGGTAATGGCTTGCTGCTGGCCAAGATTTTCGGATATTTTAAGATCCACGCAATATTGATAAGAATCGCGATATACATGATTTTATTATTAAAAATACAGGATGTTTATTTTATGATGGTCGTCAATTTTTATTTTTTTTAGATGAATAATCGTAATAAAAGTATTCTTATTCAATTTGTATAATTTCTGATAAAAAATGCTGCTTCTCACGTCTACATATTTTTAAAAAAATAATAAGAAATATCCATTTTATAAAACGGACGCTTTATATTCTACTTACGCGGCTCGTGACATTATCTGCTTTTTATACGCTATTTTTCGTGACCAACGGCGTTTCTCGAGATGATGACGAGAATGGGGGAGCTTAAGGACGTCTCGATGAAGCGATATGAAGCCACGTTGATTCCACGTTTTATCCCGAGAAATCGTCGATCGATCATCTGTCGCTCTTCCCTAAAGACGCGTCTTTGGTGTACACGCGTGCACGTGCAGTGGATATATTACGCATTGATCCACACGTGTATTGTGTGAATCGCCGTTGACGCGCGTTTCGTTTACACGATCGGAATATCTTAAAGCGCGCTTCGACTGAAGAAGCGATATTATCTCGTATTTCGTCGCTGCAAAATGAGATCTTTTTCGATTGATTCAAAATTCATTAAAATAAGTATCACATCAACTATTATGCATGTCTATAACTTATTTAAATTTGTTACAATTTTTAAAATGTGTAAACATATATATGTATATATCTTAATTATATTTAGATTTATTTATAAAAAATATTCTATAGAACGGGAGGGAGGATATATAACTTGAGAAGATTTTAAGCGTATTTGTCAAATATTCAAGTTGTATCAAAGATATAAAATCAGATCGTATTTGAAGCGCATTTGGCGATGGACGCACGGCGGAAATAGCGGTTTAAGGTGTTAACGCACATTTTCGCGGGATTTATCTCCAAATCAGCAGCACCTCTCTCCGTAGATATTTATTCGCCTCACGGTATAGCGGCGGCCCGTGATGCCGTCGCGGTGCTTTCAAAAGCTCAGAAAGCGTGATACGCTCGGGACTACGGTATTATATGCACCTCGTGTTACGTATACTTGTTCGCGCGCAAAAGAGGGAAAGAAAGAGACGTATATCCACCGTATATACGTATGCATATATGTATACGGGGAGGACAGAGAGAGAGAGAGAGCGCGGCTCTTTGCGCAACCCCGAAAGCAATATATCGATGTTTAGCAACCAATAAACGGATCACTCAAAGAGGGCTTTTACCGTAAAGCGCCGGGTGCTTCGTCGACGTTCCCGTTCCTTCCTGCATCGCGCGCAAACACACACGTGCGCAGGGACACACATTGTATCGCGTGCGTTTGTATATGTGTGCCCATCAATATACGTATACGTTTAACGGTGCTAGCCGAAGTACGGCGCTTTTATGGCGCAAAGTAAACGCATTTATAGAGCTGTTCGCCAGCAGCGGCGCGTCGCGTCGACGTAACCTCGCGGTTGACCATTTAACGTCGCTTTTATGATAATGTTATCAATAGGTGGATATTCTTTTTCTTCTCTTTTGTACGTTTCGCCTCTCTTTCCCTTTCTATCGCGGCACTTACCGCTTATTCACAGCCCGTATTTATCGTTCACCTGTATTGCGCTGACAATGAGAGTGTCGCCTGGCACTGAGAGATCTTTGGCGTTAATTGGCCACGTCGCGAGTCGCACCGTAAAGGTAGCCACTTTGTAGAAAAATGCACCTGGTGCGAGAATTACTTAACCAACTAATACTTCGAGAGAGAAGCGAATATATTAAAATGATATGGGGAATACGTTGATGACTAAAAAATCGCGATGTCTGTTTCAAATGAGCATGGCCTGCCTCATCTTTTAAATCGCGTTTTATAATAAAACCGTTGTTTTACTCCGTAAAAAGTTAACGCGAGTTAAAAAGAATTAGTAGGACTTCTGTAAAATGTATCGAAAATATTTGTAGTCAAGAAACTTGCTATATAAACTTTAAAGTAATAAATTAAAATTTTTTATTTTGATTATTGAATGTCGAACATCGCAGAAACAAATTCTATTCGATTCAATTTAATCCATTTTTTTCAAAATATTTCGTTCATTCTGAAATGATCATGGAACATAATTTTGAAATATTTAGTATTTGTGCCTAGCGACATTTTCGCTGGCAATGTAATTAAAAATATTTCCATTGCGATGCTCTATTCTAACGTTTTCAGAGTTTTTTTTTTCCTGTTTATTGATAACTACCGGTAAAGTCAGTTGAAAAAACCGAGAAAAAAGAACGTTAGAAGACAAGAGTAGGTGCTTTTAAAGATGCTCTTATATTGTCGTTGGCATCGTAATGTCACTCGCAGCGCCTTCATAATTCTTTTCCCGAGTAGAGAAACAGTTGCGGCGGCTGGCGGAAAGTGCCTTGAAGTGGAAGCCGCGATTTTGGCCTCATCTTTCGTTCGTTTTTTATATTTTCGCGTTCACTTTCTTATCCTTAGACGACCACATAATTTTATTTTTTTTCACATTAAACAATTCTTTTTATTATTGTGTAGAAAATTGCTTGCTGACATTACTAAAAAAGATATCAAATATTTTGATATATTCTCTTAGACAAATAATGAATTTTGAACGATTATTTCGTCATCATCTGATATGTTACAATTCTTTCTTATTTTGCATTATTAAAAATTATTAGTATTATTAGTTATTATTTATTAATATTATTAATATGAAATTTTTAAAAAATTAAAAATAAAATCGACAATAAATAGCATCTGCGACAAAAATATTTTATTAATTTATTGAATAAAAGATACACTGATTTCTCTTGGATTGACGAGAGGACGCGACAGTATTTTTATAAAGTTACAAGCATTTCTACGCGAAAAAAGTTAATAAAAACTTGTAAATTCTATTCACTTCGCGTTGTCGAAATGGGGATCACACGAGTCGCGTGTGTGTCTTCTCTCTCCCCGTAATACCTTACCACCATTGTCAGTTCTATGCGAGCTCCCTTAGAATCCCAGAAAGTGGGAAAAAAGCTGAACCATTGTGGTGCGAATCGGAGATGTTTCCGGGAGAGATACTTCCGAGGAAGGAGGACGGATAGGATAGGGAGCGGCAAATGAGGTCGTCGAGGGGGGTTGAGCAAAGAGGGTGGAATATACGAAATAGCTGGACATCCACCGACAGCGACGATGGTGAACTCTGGTGACCGGTGGGCAGTGGCCTTGACGTATATACGTGTGCGGGGGTGGAAAAGTCGGAGTCTCGGGTACATCGAGGACGCCTTGCGCGCGCGCGCGTGTGTGTATGTCGTGCCCAGGACACGCCGGATTTCGGGGAGGCGAGGGGTTGGGGGGGACAGTATCCTTGAAAAGCCGAGACCAGAACGCCATTGGCCGTCGACGGAGCCCTGCATCCCCTTGCTAGGCCAATCCTGCTGCGAGCTGATAACGGTGGCGGTTCTTCTCTCCGCCTTCCGTCTCCTCAAGACGCTAGGATTTCGCGCACTATATCAAAGAGGCGTATGTATATATATATGTACATACATATATATATATATATACACCCATCGCGAGTATATCGCGTCTGCATTTCGCCGTCGCTTTCCTCCACAAAGATCGACCATCTTCTTTTTCCCGGGGCCGAGAAAATTTCCTTGCTCGCGCCCGTTCACTACCGGTGGTTGCTGGAGATCGTTCGTTCGTCCGTTTCCTTTTGATATCGGCCACCGACAGCTCGGAATTTTTCGCGTCGCGCCCGGTAACTCGAAAATTCGGTCGAACGAGTTTATTCTGGGGCGAGAAAAGAGAAAAGAGAAAGAGAGACATAGAAAGAGCTCTAAGATGGAATATATTCGCGAGATATTGCAGCTTTTCGATGTCTTTCAGTTGCGATTCTGGCTACTGACATAACGAGACCACGTGCTTAGATTAGTATATTTCTGGGAAAAGTTTACTAAAATAAGAAAGAAACGCAAATGGATTATAAAGACAAGTTGACGCAAAGTACAAAATTGTTATTATTTTCAATCATATATTTGATTCATAACTTGTGAAAGAATTTAAAGTTGAGAGAAAAATATATAGAGCTTTCGTAAATAAAATAGTTTTTAATCTAATAATTTTTTTCAAATTATGAACAGTGAATAAAGTATACTTCGTAAGAGCAATACGCGCGAAAATAAGTCTTGCTCGAAGCAAAGATTTCTATCTTATCAAATGTATGACGCAGGTGCTGAACTTAATGTGGTCTTAATTTTTTCGCGTGTGCGCAAATAATAGGGAGCAGCGCTACGAAGAGAAAATTATTTTACGGAAATGCACGGTTATTCTCTCGATAGTAAACAAAATATAATGACGATATTTTATCCAATCTTTTCTTTTACTTCTCTATAAATATTCCGCTTATTCTTTCGCATCACAATCATGATTTTTCGCATAAAAATTATTATTATCTCACTCGGACCTAAAAAAGGAAAATTATCTGTTTGAAAATAAATTATGGTACTTATAGGGGATAGATTATTTCAAGATGACATTAGTAGGATCGGATTACTCCAAAATACTTTATTATTTCTCAAATTTTTTTAATTACAAATTTTTACACATTTCATATCTTGAGTCGTCCAAAATAGAAAATTAGAAACGAAAGCTCAGTATCATCGCAAATTTACATTTTCGCGTATAGATTCTGTTCTCCGGAACGGATGGCGGTTCCTTTCCACTCCTGGCTCGTGTGTAAGGTTCATCGTAAGTGGCTTAATGGGGCTGCGTTCGTCTGACAAGATAGAGGGTGACGATAAGGGTTCCTCCTCGTCGGGGGCTTCTTAAGGAAGGAGGAGGGTGCGTGACCGTACGGAACACCGCGTGACGCGTGTAATAACCGTAGCCGCGGCCTCTCCGCACGCAGCCTGCATACAGGGACTAAGTGTATACTTATTCGCGTATATACTTACATGCTGCCCCAGGTTGCACGGCAGGTGCCGCCGAGGATTCTAAAACGATCATATCGGCGAAAGGGGAGTCGACCAGGTCCGTAGCTACCGCGAAATAAATAATGACAAGCAAGAATAAACAGAGCGATGTATTTTAAATAATTTTCCCTTCATATAGAAAGAGATAAGAAAAGAGTAAAAATCTTAAAACATTAATTTTATTTATATACATATTAATCCAATTTTTCATTTTATATACAGATGCATTATTATAATATAGAGTTGTAATAAAACATATTTATTTTGAAAAATTTTAAAAGCTGAAATTTCGTGTTACACATTATCTGCAAAATATATTATATTAATATTTATACTCTAATATTTTGTATATAATATACTAATATTTTTACTAGATGCTAATAATACGTAAGAAATAATACAGAAATCTGAAAAGTTTTTGAAATTAGCAAGAATAAAATGGAATTTATTCAAGTCTAAAAATTTTCTAAATACGCCGCTGTAGAAATAAGGAAGGAAGGGGAGGTTCTTTGATGTCGGCCACCGTTGCCGACTGGCGTTAATATTACCTTTTTATCCTCTTCTTGATTAATGTTCCGAAGCTGACTTGTTTTTGGCGGTATTTTTCATCAACGCGCGGAAGTACGCAGTCCAATTAATTTGATTGGCGGATTAGCGAGTCCGTCGTGGTTATCGCTTAAGGATCATGGGTTTTTTGTTGGAAGATAAGAGCTCTCAGTGAGTTGAAACATTTATTTCTTGCTCGAGCGCGAGATATTTCGCTAAACTCTATCATGGAACAGAAGTTGCGCGAAGAATAAATTCGTTTCTCGAAGTTAAGAATATTCTTCTGAAGTTAAGAATATTTGCAGTTCCCTCTTGATTATCGTCTTTCCGGCTTTCCTCCGTTTCATGGCTGCTATCTCTCCTGAAACATAAATTCAAGCGATCGCGTTTAAATAGTTAAATGCGAAGCATTCTATGAAAATTTCGAAAATACCCTTTTTATAAGATGATTCAATCGTATTTTTATGAAATATATATTTGAATGCTCGCTTATGTTATTTGATATAAGAAATAAAAAGGAAAAATAGAAAGATATCAATATAATTTCGTTATTTTTCTAAGAAATCGCATCGTGGTATGCATCTTAGATCTTTATTACATCTCAGATTTCCATTTTACGCCATATTTTCTTAGCTACTTTTTTATTTTTGAGAAAAGCATCGTGGTTTCGAGACGGAAGCGGAATGCGCGAGTTACGGTAGAACGACGATAGCAGCAACGATAACGTATTGTTGTCGCGTTTGGTTCCGCGTAAATCGGCATGGATATTTTACGGCAGCGCGAGCAGATTACAGGCTCAATTAGCATGAGGACTACATAATTAATAACTTGATTAATGCGCCGAAGCGGAACGTCTGTCCATTCGTGCCCGCTCGGATTTGGCCCGCCGCGAACCGCCGAGTCGTGGATATCTCGCGTTTGCGCCAGCAACGATTGCGTCGTAATCGATTGCCGCGTCGTATAATATCGCCGGCGATCGCTTATGCTTACCGCTCATCGCATTGGCACGGCTCGCTTACGTTTATGTGTGTTTAGGCTCGTCGCCGCGGGGCAAAACTAATTAACGCGTCATTTCATATTCCGGATGGGAAGTTGGACCGGCTGGCGACCGGCTCGCGCATCGGTTAGCCATTAATTTCGGTCAATTGTCAGGTATCCTGTCGAGAATCTGGCAATACTGAATGTCACGTGGCAATCGGTCATAGATGTCTATCCGTCGTGCATCGAGCGTTTCGAATTCTCGAAATGACGATTGTGAGAGATGGCTCGCCGAAAAACGCGCATTTTTCCAGTTTTGAAGAAGTATACTTTTGATTTAATTTAAGTACCTAATTTTAGCAAATAAATCAAATTATATTTTTCATAAATATAAAATCAATAATTAATTCTCCCCTAACTATTTATTTTTCATAAATATAAAATCAATAATTAATTCTCCCCTAACTATTTATTTTTCATAAATATAAAATCAATAATTAATTCTCCCCTAACTATTTATTTTTCATAAATATAAAATCAATAATTAATTCTCCCCTAACTATTTATTTTTCATAAATATAAAATCAATAATTAATTCTCCCCTAACTATTTATTTTTCATAAATATAAAATCAATAATTAATTCTCCCCTAACTATTTATTTTTCATAAATATAAAATCAATAATTAATTCTCCCCTAACTATTTATTTTTCATAAATATAAAATCAATAATTAATTCTCCCCTAACTATTTATTTTTCATAAATATAAAATCAATAATTAATTCTCCCCTAACTATTTATTTTTCATAAATATAAAATCAATAATTAATTCTCCCCTAACTATTTATTTTTCATAAATATAAAATCAATAATTAATTCTCCCCTAACTATTTATTTTTCATAAATATAAAATCAATAATTAATTCTCCCCTAACTATTTATTTTTCATAAATATAAAATCAATAATTAATTCTCCCCTAACTATTTATTTTTCATAAATATAAAATCAATAATTAATTCTCCCCTAACTATTTATTTTTCATAAATATAAAATCAATAATTAATTCTCCCCTAACTATTTATTTTTCATAAATATAAAATCAATAATTAATTCTCCCCTAACTATTTATTTTTCATAAATATAAAATCAATAATTAATTCTCCCAGAAATTTAATGATCTGTGTGGCGTACGAAGTACAGAATGAAAACTTCTCTGTGTGATATTAATAATCTCATCTAAATATTATCTCCTCTTGGAATCTCGATCAGAATCAATGTGATCCCGTTTTTATAAGACCGTAGTTCTCGAATCGAACATCGTGCCTTATGTTCTTTCCCAAACATCGTTTTTTTCCCCAATGTACTCGTGGCAGACGGCGAATTAGAAAAACGAGCTACTTCCGTATACAGGTAGTCGGTGGTGTATATCGAACATTTATCAGCGGCAAAGACGGGGAGGCTGATCTCGAAAGACAAGCGCGATTGAGTTACGTTGATTTTATTCCGTATTATTCCACCCGGGCATCGCTCCTTAGCCGAATCAGTTTTATTTTCCGGATTGTCGATATATACGTGCGTCGAACGGCAGCTCGCTGGCTGGCTCGCTGACTGGTTGGTTGGTTGGTTGGTTGGTTGGTTGGCTGACTGGTTGGTTGGCTGGTTGGTTGGTTGGCTGGTTGGCTTGCTGGCACGCCGGGATTAACGTCATTGCGGTTTTTAAGCAGGCAATTTCCTAATTCGGTGCCCGGGAATCCCTGATTTATCGCGCTTTTGCCAGTTATTCCGTACTGCCGGTGATTTACGACGGAGTTCCGTCCCCGCCCCGCTACTTCTTCGCCGCGGTCTCTTCTTCCTCTTCCGCTTCTTCTGCTGCTGCGACCGACAACCGACGGCGGCGTGTCCTCTTCTTCTCACTCGTCGTTCGTATACTCGACCGAATTCAGAGAGCATCTCGATAAAGTTGTACTATATGTAGAGTTCGATTACAAAATCTTTATTTTTCCGCGAAAATGTAAAATTTATTTTTTTATACTTAATTATATATAAAAAAATTTTTTTCTTAAATTTTTATTTTACGGTATGTAATATATGATATATGTGTATAAATAGAGTAATAATTTTTGATATTCTACATAACACTTCAATTTTTAATCAATCTCTAAATTTTCTCTCTCTTTCTTACAGGAAGTACACTAAAGCTTATTCTCTGCGAGATTAGATCGAGTCTAAGTTGAGGTTTTTAATTGCGAATAAGATTAATTAATTACTGCAATAATAGAAATTCTTCTCTCTTTTTCCACTCGTTTATTAACAGAAGCATTTACATGTAAAAACGTGAATTTTTTTCCGTACGCGGTGCATCGCATTTACGTGTTAGGACAAACAACATTACCGTTACTTGGAAGCTAATTGGATAAGTAATTGGAGGTAGTTACGAGAAGGCGCCACGTCGTCCGTGCGCGACCGTGCGAAGTTTCTGATAAATCATAGCATAAGAATAACGTTTCGGAAGAATGCAATCTATCTCGCGATTAGATGATGCAACGTAATAACATAGTGATAAGATGCAATTCACCATCGTTGCACAACAATCAGTTATAGCGTGGCATACGCCGCTCTCCTCAATGCCGTCTCGGTCTCTTCCCGCACATCCATTTTAATCAGAGGTCCAAAAGGTTGCCGAGAGAGACTCGCGGACACGCGTATATATCCTCTTCGGGGTTTTTGCCCCCTTCGTCATCGGCGAATACGACATTCAACGAGTTCAACGTACGACGTGCGTTTACCGAACGCGCGGACTTTCCAGTGCGTGTCTACGCGCGCGTCCGCACGTAGAATCCTGAAGCGAATCGTATGGGAAGTTTTCTCCTTCCGAGGGGAATTATAAACGGCGGATCTTGTAAGAGAGTGCGCGCCCGCTCGATAATTAGCCGTAATCAGCGTTCAATCGCCGTCCGCCGCGGCGAAGCGTGGCGCAATCAATGCTTTTTCATCAAACCGCCGTATAATAATTACATCGCATGGCCGATATATGACACGTAAGATATAGAAATGTCAGTTTTTGCCGCCTATTTTTGTTGGGAAGAAATATACGACTACGATGCTAGAATCGTTGATCTTTAATTTTTCCAAATAATAATCGATAGTATTTTGTCAGCTGCATTTCAAGAGAGATAAAAATTCGCGCTTTAATTAAAAGTAGGGTAAAATAACACGCGTTGTGCGCGAGTCAGTAGGATTCGAAGTCACCGCGTGCGATTTTTGTGACTTCGCGGCTGTCTTTTTCGAGTAAACATCGAATCCAATGTATTAGGCTGTAAACTATGTGTTTCACACGCCTCAGATATTTCGCGTCGCTCTCGTCGTCGGCGAAAGTATATTTTTTCGCGACTCGGTAAAATGACGGGGCTCGATTCGTTCATCGCTCCTTTGTTATCGTTGAGAGAAAGAACGTCGAAACTGTTGTTTCTCTGCGCGCAAAAACAGGGAGAGATGCGAGAGATGGAGGCGATTCACGGTGGATTGATCATCGCACGAAAACAAGAGCGGCTTGTTTTCGCGGCAGGCAAACTTGATCGGTTTGCGTGCCGCGGAATACCGTGTGCGAGTTAAAAAAAAAAGGAAAACACATCTGAAAAAAATAGTCTATCCGGCGACTTCATATGCAATGAAAAATGCAGCAGATGATAACGAACGATTGAAAAAGAGATTACTGAGCTCTGTTAAAAATGTGTAAACTTGACAAATTTGTTCATTTAATTCATACTTTTATTCATATTTTCATTTAATTACGAATTTTATCATATTTTATCGTATTGCCCCCTTCGTCATCGGCGAATACGACGTTCAACGAGTTCAACGTACGACGTGCGTTTACCGAACGCGCGGACTTTCCAGTGCGTGTCTACGCGCGCGTCCGCACGTAGAATCCTGAAGCGAATCGTATGGGAAGTTTTCTCCTTCCGAGGGGAATTATAAACGGCGGATCTTGTAAGAGAGTGCGCGCCCGCTCGATAATTAGCCGTAATCAGCGTTCAATCGCCGTCCGCCGCGGCGAAGCGCGGCGCAATCAATGCTTTCTCATCAAACCGCCGTATAATAATTACATCGCATGGCCGATATATGACACGTAAGATATAGAAATGTCAGTTTTTGCCGCCTATTTTTGTTGGGAAGAAATATACGACTACGATGCTGGAATCGTTGATCTTTAATTTTTCCAAATAATAATCGATAGTATTTTGTCAGCTGCATTTCAAGAGAGATAAAAATTCGCGCTTTAATTAAAAGTAGGGTAAAATAACACGCGTTGTGCGCGAGTCAGTAGGATTCGAAGTCACCGCGTGCGATTTTTGTGACTTCGCGGCTGTCTTTTTCGAGTAAACATCGAATCCAATGTATTAGGCTGTAAACTATGTGTTTCACACGCCTCAGATATTTCGCGTCGCTCTCGTCGTCGGCGAAAGTATATTTTTTCGCGACTCGGTAAAATGACGGGGCTCGATTCGTTCATCGCTCCTTTGTTATCGTTGAGAGAAAGAACGTCGAAACTGTTGTTTCTCTGCGCGCAAAAACAGGGAGAGATGCGAGAGATGGAGGCGATTCACGGTGGATTGATCATCGCACGAAAACAAGAGCGGCTTGTTTTCGCGGCAGGCAAACTTGATCGGTTTGCGTGCCGCGGAATACCGTGTGCGAGTTAAAAAAAAAAGGAAAACACATCTGAAAAAAATAGTCTATCCGGCGACTTCATATGCAATGAAAAATGCAGCAGATGATAACGAACGATTGAAAAAGAGATTACTGAGCTCTGTTAAAAATGTGTAAACTTGACAAATTTGTTCATTTAATTCATACTTTTATTCATATTTTCATTTAATTACGAATTTTATCATATTTTATCGTATTTCTATACAAATCTCTCTGTTTGATTTAAACAAATATATTATTTATCTAATAGGGTACAATGGGTGTAATAATTAATAATAGTTTAATATGATAATAGTTTATCTAAAAGAAAGATTTTTATAACATACATATAAATAGACATATATACAGGCCATAATAGAATAGAGTCACTTGAATAGAGTAATTTCTTGGATGTTTCCTAACAAAATAGATAGTCGCATGTATTTACACAAATCAGACAAGCTCGCGCTCATTAGGATACTCTCGGGAGGCCACCCTCTTTCTGCGGGTTCTCCCACGTTGACGTTACTAAATGTATTTGTGCGTTAGGGAGGAGGGTGGGCGAGGGTGGAGCAAAACGCAAGAGCCGGTAGAAGGGCTCGGTAGAATAGGTTAGAGGGAGAGAGAGAGAGCCCTCGATCGTTTCGAGGTTAACGAGGAGGGCTGTGATTCGGAGGGATGGGACGATCAGAAGGTGGATGTAGCTAGCGGGATACTGTAGTCGTGGATAATGGCGGAGACGACCAAGTCAACGATAATGGCAGCCCTAGGGACATCATCCGGATCGGTCTCTGCGAGGAAACACTCGTTAGCGTCCTCCTAACTGTCCCGAATCATCGCGGTCGCGCTTATGAATTCCGTCAGGACGTATAGCCATCGTCCCATATCATCCAACTATTCCGGTTCTCTCGCAATTAATTATATATATCCTCGCGTTAATTGACTGCTCGCTGGATGGTTTTATTTATGAGTTCTGCGGTCGGTCATGCGTGGAAAAAATTAGAAACGACTTGTTAGAGTGAGAATTAAATGTATCGGATCGTCTATAGATGTGGATAAATACATTCAGAAAAAATATACATTTAATGATGAAAATCAAAGTAGCAATCAAAATATATTTTTCTTGAGAGAAAGATCAATAATATATTTTATTTGCCTTATGTTTTATTTCTTTAGATTAATTTAGCATATAATATATTATTAATATATACATAATCAATGTTAAATATATTTGATATGTCACACATATTGTACGATCATAAATGTCGCAAAGTTACATTAATGAATATTGCGTTTCTGGAAGATTAATTTACACAATTATACTAAGATATCTGTTAAAGAATCTCTTCACTTAACTCAAGCATAATATATTCCCATCACGTGCGACTTTCAATTAATTGCACTTGTAAGTGATGTTTCCGCTCGTGGCACGCATAGCAGCGCAATGAACAATTTTTGAGAAACGTCATCAATGTGGAAATATCACAATGGCAGAGGGGTTGAGTATATTACGACGAGATATAACTATTTCTTCGTTTCCCCTTTCTCTCCTCGTTGCCATATCGCGCGGCTGTACTTTTATCTATATATCTACCTACACCTGATGGACGTTATCGCCGTCGCCATTAGTTACTCCACGCATTGTAACAATTTTATAGAGAACCCTCGCGGGTGTGCAAACCACCTCGGCGGCGGCCTTGCGTGTTGGAAGACGATAGTCGTCACAGTGACTGTTATATCAAACGGGGTCGAGATTGCGATAACGACTGGAACATACGTCGGATACACGGTTTACATACGTACAGTACATATATAGCGCCGTACTTAGCGTGAACGTACCTTTCCATTACGCAGACTCAGAGACACATTATCGTTTCTTTATGTACTCGTTTCTTTTTTTTTTCTCTCTTTCAAAGTCGTTGGTCATACTTACCACTGCAATGCCGTTGAAATCTTGGTCAATATTACGCAAGTCAAAAATTTTGTTATTTATTTCCGCTTTGCAAAATTTTTTTATCACACCTATGATTTTTAAATCATCGATATCGAAGCAATTAATTTTAACAATATAAAAATTATTTATTAAACGAAATTATGATTTTTATGTCAAGTAAAATTTCATACATATACATTATGTATTTGCGAATTGATCCTTGCAATGAGGGAAAGTCTATTAAAATGTGTTTTTTTGTTTTATAATTTTTTAGAAGATATCTATTTTATTTTATACAATATGGAATCAATTTAAAACGCGCGAAGAATGCGAATTTTTTAAAATATAAATTTTATCTATAGAAGAAATGTTTTCTATCAGATGAGGGAAATATGTGGATATCGGCTTGATTTGCCTGCGAGGCGCGATACGGCTGTCAACGTACGTGTTGCAGGCTTTCCATCATCAACAATATGCGACAACTTTGATCGTTTGTCTGTACGTATCGTGTGTACATAAGATTTGCGTAAACGGCCCTAAACTTTCCACACATGCGTGATTCTACGACGTCGACACGAAAGCGTCGAGGAAGTCCTGATTTCGTGTACACCTGTGCGTGGTTCGAGCTAATCTCAGTCCAACGCTAGCCACTTGGCGTTTCCTACTTCGTGCATACTCATGTAGATTGGCCTTTTATTCCCTTCCTAGAGATGGATTCGATCCGAACGTTTAGCCCCTGGATTTGATCAATTATAATATAATCTGAATATTATAATACACATTGAGTACTTAATTTAGCGATTAAATAAAATTTTTTAAAGTTTTATTACATTTTTAACGTATTTTTTAAAATTCAATTGCAAGAAAAAAAACAAAAAAATAAAAATGTTACATATGGTTATATTATAATTATCTACAATTAAATATGTATATATTTTTTATATGTTATTTAATTATATGTAAAAATTATTATAAGGAAAAATTTAATAATTATCAATGTTATCTTGTGACATATGCAGTGCTAGATTATACTCATAGTTTCGATAATAAGCTTAGAAATTCGATTCTAGTTTCTCGAGTTTGAAAATCGCACACGAAAAGGTTGGCGCCATTCCTAGTAGCAGCGTTCACCCCCTATCGTCTTCCCCTCTTTCTCTCGCAAGACCACCGTTCTAAATGATTAATTACCGATCTCCATCGCGCGGAGGGATCCCACGTATATACGTACGAAGGAGGGTTGTCGGGTGGCCTTAAAGTAAGCTCATTTCTAAAACGGATATTCCGTGTTCCGCGTGCCACGGAACGGTATTCGGTGCCCCCGACGTCGCGCTGCCACTTCGCCGCTCGCCTCTATCGCGCACGGGGGTTGCGTAAGTGCAGCTATGAGGGATGACGGGGTAAGGCCGTCGTAAGGGGTCGCTTGCAGGCCCGGGTTGTTTCAACTCGCGTGGCTCTACGGTTGGCGGCAGCGCCGTTTCGCAGCAGAGAGATCGCGAGATACCGTCGCTGGCCGGCGTAAATGAAATGTGGTACGTGCCAGAAAAAAAAGTTTGTACTTTGTTCCCCCCTCCGCTGATTGATGGGGCGCGAAGTTTCCGTGCGCGCCGGGGAAACGGGAGAGACGCATCGTTTTCTTGCAAAGAGCCAGGAAATTCACGAAAGCAGAATCTTAATAACAATCTCATATAATTTATTATATTTTAAATATATAATAGAAAATCGAGTGTATATGTGTGTGTGGAAAAGTTTCCACTTCCATTAATGGAGTTTGATAAAATCTTATTAAGAAAAAAACCGACAATGTGTAACAAGTACAGATTTGAAGATATTAAATATGATATATGTTTCAAACCTGTTTTTATTCTATTTCTTTTTTGTATATTGTATTAAATATAATTTAAAAAAAGAAAATCTTTCGTTAAATCGGGGAATTAGGTATATTTTGTTACATAAAAATATTCATTCGCACATCGATAATCACGGCGAGTAAGAACGAGGATTTTTTGAAGGCGGCGCCGATAAAAATATGTTAATCGGCGACGATAAAACGCAGCGGCATCCCTTTCGGGTAATGACGCGATACAATATGCGCCATCACGACTACGTGAAATAATCCCGATAAAACGAGCCGTGAAATCTCCTAACCGAGACAAATCCGGGCAGATTACGGAAATCGCGAATAACTTCATCGGAGGTGGTCCATCCGATAATCAGATCCATTCGCGGCAGCGAGAGGAGACTGCGAGAAAAAGAAAGGGAAGAGAACGAGAAAGAGAGATCGCGTCCGGGAATCCTCTCGAGAGAAGGTGACGATTCTCTCTTTCCTCGATACCACCGTTCGTTCTCTCTCTTCTGACGTTCGTCCGGCTGCGTCTCTGTGTGCACGTTTTCGTGCGATACGCCGTGTTATCGTTTGCATTGCAAATGTGCAACCCACTCCGCCCACAGTCAGACACACCAGGAGAACGACGCCGGAGCGTGCAACGTTTTACGGTGAAATCGGCCGCGTGTGCGAGTTCGATGTTATATCGAGGCCCGCGTCTCGGATGAATCACGGCACGAGACAAACCTAACGACGCGACCCGCGGAGAATGGATGGATTTACGCCGAGCGTTGCTTTTTCGAAATGTCTTAGCTTGCTTCGATATTAATGAGATGCGTTGTACAAGATTAATTTTTGAACGTAGCAACGGGATCGCGAGGATTTTGCAAAAATTTTACTCATGAAATCTTTTTACGCAGCATTACTTTTTTGCGATATATGTTTGTTAGAATAAGAAAATTTGTAAATTAAAAAAAAATTTTAAGTACATTTTTTTCCTAATATAATTTTATTTCCTATAATTTCATTAATTTTTTTAAATTTTATTTAATTTTTTAATTTTTCTTTTTTTCTTTTTTCTTTTACATATATAAAATTAAGATATTATATTCTAGAGATCATTAAATATATCATATTATTACACAAAGACAAGTGGGATATCGGATTTTAAATAAATAGCGCTTAAAAATACATCAATGCATAATGCAGTAACTAAATAACGTAAAACGAGATGTTGTAATTAAAGATTAAATGCGCGATAAAAATTTTATTATCTTGCTTTTATCGTTAGCATTGCGCTCTTTGGACGGAGGAATTATGGCCTAGGATTTTTCTGTAGCATAGAAAAGGCCGAGTCACCCTGTCGCGCGCTGGTCACGCTAGTCGATCGCAATGGACAGAGCACAATGGGTGAGGCCCGTAAAGAATCGTTGCAATCTATCATATTATACATCACACTTTTCTATATGTCGCACGCAGTCTTCTCATAAAAGCGTTCGGCGAACTATTTGGGGTATACGTTTCTATCTATCTACATTCAAGGGATAGGAAGCGAAAACTATCTAGAACAGTACTTTCATCGTTTTACCTTGTATTATTTTGCAGAAAAAAAATTTGTGTTTTGTTATATATGCGATACTGATGCTTTTATGTTAAATTTTTATATATTAACAAACCCAAAAGTTAAATATTTTAGAATATTTGTTATATTGATTTATAGAACAATTTTTTTTTCACCGAGAAAGGCGATCGATTCATAAATCATGCAGGCATTGTCGATGATTGATGGAAAGAAAGACGGAAGGGCGTATATTAGAGACCTCAAGAACGAGCGACGATCGGTCCTTCGTTAGAAATTCCGCGCAATCATATTCGAGCAAATAATTCGTTAGGGCCTCCTCGAGACTCGTTCGTTAGGATAATTAAAATAAATTCAAATGACTTTCTTGTCTTCTGTCTTTGGCGTCGCCGCCTCGTCTTTCTCCCCTGTATCTATGAGACGGTCCGAGCTCCTTAAATCCGTTGATTAGCGCAAAAATCTGCTTACAAATTAAGCGTGGAGGCATCCAAACTCTCCCCGAAGAAGGAAGTCGCTGATAGTCGTTCTTTTTCCGTCACGAGGAAGGGCAACTACCAGCCGGTAGAGAGAAGAAGAAGACGAAGGGGAAAGAGAAGCGGAAGAGAGGCTGGGCGAGAGAGGGTGAGCGCTTTTAATATCTTAAGTAAACCCGGCTCAGGATAAAGGAGGAAAAAATAAGTTGCGCCAGACGAGAATCGTGAACGGTAGAAAGACTTCGAGGGGGTTACGCGAAAACACGGTCGACGAATTAAAATACTAGCGAACAGGGAGAAGAGATTGCGGAGATTATTTAGAGTTTGAATATTGCAATCGGAAGTGAAAAATTATTTTTCACCATGAGAGAAATTATATTATTTATTTCTTTTTCTCGGCATTTTTTTAATGAAAATATTAGACATTTATCAGTAATTGCTACTTCTGATAATAAAATTTTATTTTTTAATATTATGTCAACTTTCTTAAATCTAAAAAGAAATTAATTAAAATTATTTTTTTTTTTTAAATTAGAGTTATACTTAAACTTGTGCGAAAGTACACGGTCATTTGCAAAAGGAGGAGATTATCTGCATGCGGTACATCGACGTATTACAAGACAAAGCGTGAATTCGCGACAAAGACAACGGTTTTCGTTTCTCTCCTTTGTCGCGTACTTTCGGCGACATCCGTTAAAGGTTTCTCGCGTCGCGTCTGCGAGAAAAAAAAAACGTTTGGGTGGCATGAAGAATACTATTAATTATTTAATACTATTTTTATACTATTAATTATTAAATAAGATACTACTTCATTTGCAACTTTTATCTTTATCTACTCTATATGAAAATGAAGTAGTATCTTACTTTCTTGATGACTTACTATTCTTCGCGATACAAGGGATGCGTGGATGCTAGAGAGGCCGCGTTATTATTATTATTTTTTTTTTACTTTTGTCAGTCGATCTTTCGCGTCCCTCATCTCTCTCCCTCTCTCCCTCTCTGTCTCGCGGCGCTATTCTTTATGACTATCTGCTTCACCTTCGCGAGAGCCGTCTCAAAACGGTAAAACGCGCAGCGGGCCTATGAACGGCGACGGCGGGGAAAGCATTTAAATTTAAAAGGATCTAAGTTCGGAGTTTTAAGCGGACCAAAGAAAAAGTTCGCCGTCTACTCGTGCCCTACGTCTCCCGCGTCTGTCGGATATTTGCATGAGAAAAGTGCTCTACGATTCTTTCGATTACACACTCGCGACGCGCCGTGTGCCCGTCGAGTTAGCTCGCATTCTAGAAAACTCTTTGAGAGGGTCCTCGGTAACGATGAACTTTTCAGATAGATGTGACACCGTACACGTGTTCCATTCACACCAGAATGGCCGTACAGTTCACTTCGACGAAGTGCCTCTTACGCGCGACGTATTCGATCCCTTTTCGCTTTTCTTTTCAAATTTCTTTCCTCTCCCTTCGACTGTGGCTGGTTTTAACATTTTTCCGATCTGACGGTTAAGTCTTCCTGAAATAACTCACCGCGCGACGAATCGTTTAAAATTCACAACACGTGCGCGACTTTAACTCAGGGCCGCTAATTAATAATTAGACGAGTTGAAGCATACTTTTATCAATCTTAGATATAATTACGGATTATTAATTACGCGCTAATAATTCTCTTAATTTTAATTGGAAATTATATTTGTCGCGTCTGCGAGAAAAAAAAAAACGTTTGGGTGGCATGAAGAAGCGGTCGGTTCCCGCTCCTTTGAAAGACCGGAGAGGAAAGAAAGAGCGTTGGTTTCCTTAATGAGAAGTACAGAGTAAAGCTTTCTTTGCGTCTCCTTTTGCCAAACCGCCTCTCGCCCGTCTTACTCCCCCTCTCGTCGTCGTCATGCCACCCTCTATGGGTCGCATCCGCGAAGTGGAGTTGAATCGGATTCGCGGCTTCGAGAGGCCGGGTCCGTGTAGACTTTTTTTCCGGGCGACGAGCAGCCGCGCTGAAATGCTTCTTGTGTAAGTAAAAATCTAAAGTGACTACCGAGATCTAAGTTTTAATTAGTTTATCTTGGCCGCGTGGCCATTGAATATTTATGAACCATCGCGGTCGTTCGCTGGCGCGGAGAAAGAGAGGGAGAGAGATAAAGTGAACGGTGAGGGAGGGTGAACGAAGGAGATGGTAAAGGGATCCTTTGGCCACGTTACTAGGGGGGGTTCGGAGGGACCAGAGGATGTCGCCGGCGAGGGGACGAAGAATGAGATTTCGGCGAGCGTGGAAAGGAACCGGCTGCGGTTGCTGTCATCCCGCGCGAAATTACGATTTTCGCTCTCGACTTCGTCAAAGATGCGCCATTCCGGCAGACGTAATTGCGTTCAGAGCATCAAAGTCCGTGCGATTTACGCGACTTAGGGATGCGAGATCGATTACTTTAACAATTAAAGAGTTCGGTACGAGTAGGCGTAAAAATTTCATATTACTAAATTTTTTCCAGACTAATATTTGATTTAGAAAAACCATATACTCCCAATAAAATTTATAGAACAAATATTCGTATTATTCTGTATCTCCTAATATATTTTCTTAAATAATCATGTTTGAATAAAAGTTGTATAATGTTAAGAAATAGGTAAAATGTAAAATAACATACCATTTTAATAAGCACGTGTATTACAACTACTGGAGTGAATAGAAAAATAACTACTTGAAAAGACTATATCTCAAAGATAAATTTTACTACAGATTGATTAATCCTTATTCTATCATTGCGTCTAATTCGCGGATTAATGGCGAGAATGCGATGAAGCGAATCGGAAATGACGGCAGAGAAAGTCATAGGAAATAAAAAGAGGCAAACAGAAGCGGGACGGCCGATGGTCAGGGCGGAACTTTACCTCCGCGAAATTTCATGGAGGTTTTCGGAGGAAGAAGAATCTATAAGCCCATAAATCTACGAGCAGACGGACCAGAGGGAGAGAGAGAAAATCTCCTCGAGAGAAAGAAGGCGGGCGCGGGATCGGTTGAGCGAATTTATGGCGGTCTCGTAAAAAACAGAAGCAGAACGCCGTGGAATTTTTATTTCCAGCCGTTGCCAAGGCATTCCAGGAGACCGTCAGATTAGCAGTATCCTACTGATCTTAAGTTCGGGAAATAGATGGTCGATTGATATATTAACGTCAATTGATAAGTTTGTTCCATAATTTTATGAAGAAACGATGAAACGCAGAAATATCGAGAGATAAAATTATAAGGAGATATTGAAGTAATAAGTATGTGATTTATAAAATAATTTTGGAAATATTTATATAATTTCCAGCTGTGTTGATATAATGCGATACAATAAATTGCAGCTGAAAATACATAATCTAAAAAAATTTTGCAGTGAAATTATACGTGAAATACTATTCAAAATAATCACATTTTATTACTTGTGTGCAATCTTCAATAACAAAAAGAAATTTTTTTTTGTAATGTCAGTATTTTTCAAATTGAATGTCTGATAAAAAAAATTATACGACGCGTGCAGGTCGTTTGAGGTGCCTAAAGGGCGTTAATATCGGCGGCTATGATGGGGAATTATGTGCAAGAAAAATCCGTTCGATTAAATCCTCTGTCGAGCCCTATTTGCGGGTGTCATCGTACTTTCGCGAATATTCGCGACACGTTTATTCACACAGCAGCGCACACGCGCTTAACGCGACTAGAGAGATGCGCGTTACAGATTGTCGATTCATATTTACATTTTAATAACTCGTCTCTTCCACTTTCTCGTCGTCCCTACGTGTTACGCGTACGTTGAGCGAAGCCGGTCGTTTTCTTGCTTTTCTTTCATTCGACGATCGTAATTATTTCAATTCCCTGATAAAATTATGTCGAACGTAATATCTTTAATCCTATCATCATTATTAATATTAATATTTTATACTATTAATTCTATGAACGGCGACGGCGGGGAAAGCATTTAAATTTAAAAGGATCTAAGTTCGGAGTTTTAAGCGGACCAAAGAAAAAGTTCGCCGTCTACTCGTGCCCTACGTCTCCCGCGTCTGTCGGATATTTGCATGAGAAAAGTGCTCTACGATTCTTTCGATTACACACTCGCGACGCGCCGTGTGCCCGTCGAGTTAGCTCGCATTCTAGAAAACTCTTTGAGAGGGTCCTCGGTAACGATGAACTTTTCAGATAGATGTGACACCGTACACGTGTTCCATTCACACCAGAATGGCCGTACAGTTCACTTCGACGAAGTGCCTCTTACGCGCGACGTATTCGATCCCTTTTCGCTTTTCTTTTCAAATTTCTTTCCTCTCCCTTCGACTGTGGCTGGTTTTAACATTTTTCCGATCTGACGGTTAAGTCTTCCTGAAATAACTCACCGCGCGCGACGAATCGTTTAAAATTCACAACACGTGCGCGACTTTAACTCAGGGCCGCTAATTAATAATTAGACGAGTTGAAGCATACTTTTATCAATCTTAGATATAATTACGGATTATTAATTACGCGCTAATAATTCTCTTAATTTTAATTGGAAATTATATTTATGAAAGATGTAGAGAGAGGAAAAGATACTATATGTTAATTTTTTATTTAGTTTATTATTAGCTAAATTTTTTCTCTATCTTTTTTTGAATTTTATAGAATTTTATATAAAAGAGAGAGAGAGAGAGAAAGAGAGAGTAAAACAAATGTTTAACGTTATGCGCGCAGTTTAGCGGATATTGATGGTTTATATTAACACGAATATGTTTGTTTATTATTTAGAAAAGTATATTTTCTCCGCAATATATTTCGTTTCTGTTCTCTTCTCAAACACAACGATCGGCTATTCCCAATGGAGGTTGATATTGGCGGTTGATTATCAATTTTCTACCAATTTGGTTCCACTTGTAACGGCGCCGGCTTTTGTCCCGCTAATCACCCCTTGGCTCCCGCTTTCACCCCCCGCTGGGTACATCCGATCCGCTTTGCATATTACGACACGATATATCTCCACCATTGTGTGTACCCGAGTTGACGAGTCTCGCCCAAACGTCACGTTCCTTCTCTCCCTCTCTAACGATCAATTTTTTTATCTACGATGGGGATAATGCTTTTAAAAACAATTTTCTAATGATGACTGCATTGTATTGAAGCAAAAATATTATTTTCCAAATCAGAAAATGGAGTAAAATGACAAATTGAGTCCATACAAAAATATTTGGGAATTATCAGAAAATATAGCCAATAATATTTGATTTGAATGTTTGTACAATTGCCATTACTTATTATTTATTTTCTTTGATATTAGATAATCTTTGTAACTTTTCCATTTCATAGATTTAATTAATCATTTAACTGCAATAGCGCAATTGTTTGTAGAATAAAATAACAAAATTCGGAACGCGAAAATATTTTAAATATTTTTCGTCGATAGATTTATAAATATAGATATCGCATCGATACGAAACATGCTCTGCAACGGATTTAGATACATTATGCGATGCTTCCTTTCGAGTCGAAGAACGTTGCTACGCTAGTTTTTCGCGAATTAAACGGATGGGAGAGCGCGCGCTCGACAAAACAACAGAGGGATCAAACGTGAACGCTTATGGGATCAGCGATCTGAAAACGTTGTGTTGTTTCAGGTGAGCCAGCTCTCACGCGCCACACCCTGTTTTCCGCATTGAAACCATCCCCCGTACCTGCATACACCCCCGTGTCCAGTCAGCCGCGTTCCCTCACTACGACCGATTGGAAATTTGAAATCGTTCTCTCTAGCGCAAAACAATTTTTCTAGAAAAAAAAAAGTATCGAATAAAATGCGCCGGCTGGATGTAGCCTCGATGTGGTTCCGTTCGAGAGCAACCGCCATCGGTGAATATTTTTACTCGAAATACTGCCGGAAGACTTTCGTTGAAGATATTATATTATTCTGACGTTCTCTATCATTGCGGAAGGGTAACTTTATGGTCCCCCAGTAAGTATAAGAGGAGCTTTTAGGATCAGTTAATGACTGAGAAAGTAATTCTTAAACTTTATTTCAGTATCCAGCAAGATATATTTGCTGCTTATTATTTTCTTAAACGATTTTAAAAGCGTGTTTTAACATGCTGTAAAGTTAGCTGTTGTGATACAGCGAAATATTTTAACTTTCAACACTTGCAGTTCGCGTAATTTATACACTCTTGCTATTATATTGCGGGAGTGCTCTAATTACGGACCAGTCGCGAAAATATGAACCATTTTAGATATGAAAACAATTTGAATTTAAAATTGCGCGGAGATTTAGCCGGCGGGATAAGGACTCTTTGTTTCCGCGTGCTTAATAAAAATGTCGGCGAGATGATGATACGGCAGAGTATATCTAGCATCGCCACTCCTGCTCTAAATTCCGCGGGACTGTTGGCAATAAACGGTGTATCACTGTTTTTCCGGCACATTAAGCGGTATTATCGGACTCAAACGGCATAAATCCGTTCCACACTTTCGTACCGGTATATCATCAATATCATTGACGATGAAAAAGAGATATTAAAAATTAATCAGTCGCCAAAAATGTTGCATTTCATGTCCAGCAGCGCAAAACATGAATTTGTATGCTTCTTTTGACTCGCAAATTTATCTACATCGATAATGTCGATAATTCATCATGCACGTTGTAATTCGGCACGATAAATTCCGGTCGCTGCTTTACGCACGCCATAATTTATATTCCGGAATTTTATTAAATAGCGGGCGAGAGAGAAAAACAGAGAGCAGCCCGCCCGCTTATTAAACATCGGGACGTTAAATGGACGCCGTGGCACGTATCAAATCCGCGCGCTCGAAGGAGGAGAAGAGAGTGACGATATTTAACAATACCGTGATGCCACGGAACCGGGACATGATCGTTTTGTCACACCGATGACCAATCGGCGCGAGAGGGAGGCGAACGCGCCGGTAATGGGAAAGCCATGCACACGCCGGCCCGATTCGCGCCACCCGCATAAAATTAACCGGCTCGCTCGTTCGTTCGTTCGTTCGTTCGTTCGTTCGTTCGTTTTAATTAACGAAACATACAGAGAGGGCATCGCTACGACACGTCGATCTTCTACGCCGTTGCAAATGCGACCGCTCGCCCGTGCTCGGCCCCGGGAATTTGTAATGTCAATCATTTTTGTGTTTGTATGTGCGTGTGTGTCTCGCGATCCGCGCACTTATGGGCGATACGCGACATAAATCGACAGCGATTACCAAAACGTTCACGTTTATTATACGTACGACATTTTTCATATGCATTATGATGCAACCTTTACTCAGACTTTTATAATTAACAAATGCTTTCGTGTTAGATAAAAGATTTTTTATGACGGATTCATCGGATCATTAAAAAATTTTATTATGGAAACCGCCAATAAATTTTAATAATAAATATATTTCCTTTTTCACGATTAAATTTCAAATTTTCTAACGTTTTTCGCCAAAATAATTGAGGATGCTCACAATCGCCGCGCTATGAATTTGAGTCATATTAGCAAAAGGAATTCTCTTTGCTCACTTAGGATCGTAAAGGTCTATGTAAGGTCGGGATATGGCACCATGATGTCTCTATCCTTGATGAAGCGACGAGCTATCCGTTACGAGTACGAACGATGCAACACGTGTGTACGTAGATGCAAGCGTTCGCGTGTTAGGGCACACAGGCGCCCCACGAGGTATGCAACAAGCCTACAGGTCACATGAGGTCAGCCAGTCACGGAGTTAATTAGACGCTTCGCTTCGGCCGCTCATGTGGCACGAGACTCAGATATCAATCGTTCCTCTTACGCTCCTGGATGGACCAGAGAGCGCCCGGTTTTCTTTATAAAAAAAAGGGGGAAAAAAGAGAAAGACCTGACTTCCTCTTCGCTTTTCTCTCTTCCACGTTTCTCGTGCTCTCGTTATCAAACGAAATCTTTGACCAAGAACAAGCCGCTTAATTTTTCATATACATGACAATATTTTCTAAAAAAGTATTTTTTGTAATTAAAAGTTAATACATACGTGTGTATAATCGATTAGTAAAAATGGACTCTAGATCGGTACTTTATTATTTAGATTATTTTCAAAATTTTTTGTCATTGCGTAATCTTTTATTGCGCGTAGAGAGATCATAATACTTTTTTCGGCAAAAGGAATGAATACATTTTTTAGTAACTTTGTTCTGTTCCACACTGCGCTTTTATTATTCTGGCTAATTCGGTGTTTGCCGTATGGCTGGGAGATAGAAAGATGTAAATCACCTCTCTTCTTTCTGTTCATCAACAATTCAGAGATCTTCTCTCTCGGGTCCTTTTAACGCCAGCTGACTATTTGTAATTAGATAACATACATTTCTATGAAATGATTACATCGTTTTTTCAGCTTCGTTGAATCCGAGATTTCTTAATCGAAATCTTGACGTTTCGTCGTTTGTTCCGTTCTTAAACTTGCAATCGTTTGTTGATATTCCAAAAAGAAAAGATTACAAAATCTCTAAGATTATTGAAATTTGTACATTTATTCTCTAACTGACTTTGAAATTTTTAATATATTATATAATTAACTTTATCATATATAATTAATTTGACTGAATATTTTTTAAACTAATTTTACAATTTCAAAATATATATTTGAAATGTGAATAATATATTTTTAGACTATACATATATACAATATATATAATGAGATATATATTTAACGTTAATAAAAATAAAAAAGATCTCAAACTATATATAAGGGCTAAAAGATTTTAGCTACACTATTTCTCGCCGTCTGTCACCGAGAATCTTTCTCGGGATAAATACAAGCGCGGAGTGAGATACAAAAAGATTTTGCGGTGCTCGTCGTCGGGGAGGACACTTCATTAAGGCGAGCGATAACGAGACGACGGTAGGAGTCGAAGAACGCCGAAGCTCTTTCGTCGCGCGGATTTGTTTCGGTGTTAAGGGTTTCGTTTATTCGCCTCCGTTCTGAACGTGCGAAAGTTACTACTGCTCGCGATTCGTCGTGGCGTAAAGAGATAGCGATAGAGAGATTCGTCGGCGATCGTTTGCGCGACGACGAGTTAAAGAGAGAGAGAGAGAAAGGTAGAGAGCGAATTCTGACGGAGGGGTTGCGGATCCGCCGCTACCCCTGCCGGGTCGTTGGAGATGGAAGCAATAGAGATCAACTAGTATGCAAATCGCATGTAAATATCGCTCACTCTCCCGGTACCGAAGCAAGCGAAGCATCTCGCTCTATACCCCGCGCTCTCGATACGTCTTTTTCTCTCGTTTCCGCTGCACTTGTCCGTTTCTACACCCGGCACCCTCTGTTTCTCTTTCTCTTTCTCCTTCTCGCCTCCGATTGTGGAGTACCGAAGAGAAGAAATCAAAGCCGGGACAAAGTAAGCACGAACGAAATCATGACGGAATTCTTCCTCGTTCCACGTGCGTTCGTTTTCAACCCCTCGTGGAAGTCGAGTGCTGCCGAGTCCTCTACTGATATTCAGTTTTTCGACTCGCCCTGATACCGGCGAATTTACGAGACACCGTATATCGCTGACGTTCGATATGTCGGCAAGAAAAAAATAAGTTTTTGTATGCTGGAAGCATGTTTTTGACATTTGAATTGGTGTTTTTCGAATCTTTCGTGCATATTCCGAATATTAAATCTTCAATAATAATCGAAATATCACGGTGATAATAAAAAATTAATTGATTTCGCAAGTTGATCTTTATAATTAAATTTTCTTAAAATAGGATATTATGAGAAAGCAGATTTGAGGAAACCCTGACGTTGGGTTTTTTCACAAAATTTCTTGCATTTTAATGCAATTTTTCATGGGATAATTAAACGATATTTCTTATCAACAATCTTGCTATTGTTAATCGTAAATATGAGATAGAACTCTTTTCAACCAACTGACATTATGCTACTGCGATATCGAGTAATCAAACCGTTTATAATGTTGTTAAAAGAATTTCTGTTCAGCTAGAATTTTAAGAAATCAAGCGTACAATTTTAATTAATTTACAGATTATTTCTTCGAATTGAAAATATAATGTTTTAATTTTGATTTAATTTTTTACTTCATCTTAATATATACATACACTTTATATGAATTTAAGTTATATCATCGAAAAAATATTTCGGAGACGATAATATTTAATTCAAATATAATTAAAAATATTTCCCTATATACGTTCTCTTTTCTAAGAACACTTTAGATTTAGAAAAGAGTATCTCTACATTTCAGCACTTAAACGATGAATCGCCTAGCATTTTACAAACACAAGGGTGTTAGACGTATTCTCCGATCGTATTAAAGGGCTGTAAGCTTCCGAGAAGGGTTACGTGCCGATTACGTGCGCAATTTGCATATTGAACGCGTCGCGAGGCAGAACGGCGTGCTAATTTTCTCGGCTGGTCTGAGAAAAAAAAATCGAGGATACTCGGTAAGCTCCTCTAGCACGGGTCTTAACGCGCGCCAGTGTTAGTCGCGGAATTATATGATGACTTCTGTCTTATTTGGGGCGGCATCGCACACTCGTAGTGGGTGTGAGAGGCCAGACTGCAAGGGATGGGACAAGTAAGACCTCTCTAACTCCAGGTATTTTCATCCTATATTCCTCGACCTCCGAGCGGCAGGATTACTTCGAGAGACCCCGAGAACTTCTTCCTTTCTTACGTTTCTCCAACCTCTTGGCTCTCACGCTCCTATCGACGCCATTCCTTCTCGCATTCTCTAAATTTACCATTCTTAAATTTTTCGATTAATCGATTATTTTCGTCGTTGATATCTATCTTCTGCTAATTTGTTCGTTAAAAATGCCTAGTATAGTATAGTATAGTTTAAAATACAATTTCAATATTTATCTTTTGTTAAATGGAAACCATAATTATCTCACTTTAATATATGCTAATATTTGAATTTTCTTTCTTAGTCTTTTTTTATTTTCAATTAATTGTATTTAGACATATTTCTATCATGTATTTTTCGAGATTTCCTTCTCTTCAGGAAGGATTTTTTATATAATGTAATAATTTTTTTATTTTTCCTCACTATTACAATATCAGTTTGAAAATAACGCAGTAGAAATTTAGGTGCATAAATTATTAGCAGTTAAGAGACACTTTTAGTCCAACTGTGATGATGACGCGAGTGGTCCAACAATGAGTACAGATGTTCCCGAAAGAGAGAATGCCGGAATAATTCCGGAGCTATACTTACAAGTCACGGATTCGGCAAGGAGGCCGCATTTTCTATGCAAAAGAGTTGAAAACGCGGGCTGGCGGGAACTGTGCGGTGAAGATGCGGCTGACGGGAGGAAGAGGGTGTGTAGCGGTTGCAGCCGACGGCACGTTTTAATAATGCCTTCTCTCCGACAGGGTGGAGCGAGGAAGAAGTTTAACGAAGATTGTGCCAGATACTTTTAATTGCTATTCCTCTCTCCGCCGCCGCCGTCGTCGTCGTCGGGCGACGCCGGAAAATGAAGGGAGAGTTGGAGGACTGCAAACCACCCCTCCTCTCGTCAGTAGAGCCTTCTACCACTCCCGTCCCTCTCCCCCACTTTCCAGCTTTTTTATCCCGTGGACCCTCGTGATTTTATCGTCCTTGTATCCTCTCGACTCCCGTCCGCCGAAGAGGTTTGTTATTTCAGCGGCGGATAGGCGACAAAGGAATTAATCGGGTCGTCTCGTCCTCCCCCTTCCCTTTTTCCATCTCCTCCTCCTCCCTCCTTTTAGAGCCTCGCGGGCCCTCGCTCTCAAGTGCCGTCAATTAAATTGAAACGTTAAAAACCAGATAAATTGAAACGGCCCGAATGTATCGGCTTCTCGCAAACTTTTCTAACTAATAATATTCTAATAATATTCCGTCGCAAATTATCATTAATCCCTCGTGTTCACGATAAATAAATCGTTAAACTGAAAAAAAACTGCGAATAACATATATATTAATATTATATTAATTTTTTTTATTTATTCGCAAAGAAATTGATGTGTATTATTTCTTAATCTGTAATGCAATAAATGGAAGATTATTGTTATCCGAGGTGCAAAATAGGAAAATTTTAATATGCCAAAGAGATTCTATATTGTAATTATACATCGCAGCTGAAAAAAAAAAATTCTGCGGTCTCTCAGCCACTTCGCGTACTATTTACGATTTTACTATGCGGCACCGTGCAGAGCGACTTCAGTACGTACAATAAAGCGAAGGCTCACGGGCGGATATAATGCGAAGTCTAAAAATCAAAACACATTAATCTCAGGCACGTGGCGCGGGTCGCACGCTGGTAACAAAACAGTGTGTACCCCACCTCGCGTGGCCTGCATTGACGTATCCGTCGCTTCGGGGGACAACAGTCACGATGACGCCTAAATTGTTCGACTATTTATACTATTTATTATTTGCCTCTTTGAATAACAGAAGGTATAGCGTGTTACGTAATACACGTCGAGTTTATTTGTAAAATGTTAAATCGCAATCCCGGCAAAGTACAATAATATACATTTTTCGGGAAAAAAAAATCTGTTTTCTTAAGATAATTTAATTAATCGGAAAGGGGAGGGAGAGTATAGAAGTTGATTCTTATGAAAATCTTGATTGTTCCACGCGGCAAATGTTTATCACGCCGGATGTATAGATTTCGAGCAACTGCGACGAATCGTGCTAATCTGTCAACGCGATGATCATGAATCCTGGAAACTGATGGACAGGATCAATAGATCTTCCATAGCTCGAGAATTGGGACGTGTTCACGGTGCAGCGCGATTCTCTCCCTTGTACCACGTGGACCTTTATGAGCCACCCTATTCAGTCCCCATACAGCTCTCTTACCCCGATCGACAATGTCAAAGGGAGGTATTTAGCAATGGAGGGTCAATTTATCGGGGTGTGATTTTCTGTAGTCGAGCGGTCTGTTCGTTCGTGTGCGCATTAAAAAGAACGGAAACATCGAAATATATTAGAAATATTGAAATTGATTCTGATAACGAAGACTTTCTACAAAAAAAGAGACACGATGGAAAAAAGATCAGAAGTTTTATTATAGTGGTATTTTTCTACATAGTATTAGCTGTTTTAAAATATTTATTATTTAAATAGAGATATTATTTAAAATCCATTATTTAATGAAACTTTTTACACCAAAAAATATTTTTTGTCTTAATTACATTCACTAATCATTAAGAAGACGTATTGCAAAATAATTGCTATACATTTTATACATACAGTTATGAAAATATAATTATCTTGTTTCCTAGAATTTGCTCATTATATCCTTAATTACTTTAATACATTAAGGTTTATTGACAAATTAAGCTGAACTGATGTATTTTTAATGACCGGCGCGGCGGTTAGTTTCTAGATAAGGATAATATTGCGTGATAATGTTGCTAACCGCGAATTTTTTTCTACGCACGCACGTACATGCGAAAGATGTATGTGCGGTGCGCTTATCTAATTCAATTTGGCAATATCATGCCCATTGAGAGAATAAATGATTACCGCGAAGATATGAAGTTATCTGGTCTCGCGGGACGCGTAAATTGCCATTACCCGCTGTTCCCCATTGGAGGAAAGAGAGAGAGAGAGAGAGAGAAAGAGAATGCCCGCGGCTTTTTAGGGCCCCACCCCACTTCAGTGATCTTAATTATTAATCGCACTCGTTCATCAAGCCAATCGGCAACGGTCCGCCCGTCGGCTATATCTCAGATATGCCGCGTATCGCCGAGTACGTGGAATATCGCACAGAAGGTATATATAATCGTAGAAATTCATCTATTTCCGCAATCGTTCCTTTGTCGGTGATTTATGGCGGAAACTAATGGATAAAGCTGGAGAAAGAGATGCGTATTTAAGGAAATACTCCAATATGGATGATGATACGCGCGATAAAAAAGATGTATTAGTCTTATTAAGAATCTTCAAATTTAATTTGTGTGGCGGAGAGGGAGAGAGAGAGCAAGCTTTTATTTTTGACAACAAAATCTAATTAAATGATACAATATTTAATTGATAAGTTTGATCAATTTGGATAATTCAACTGTAAAAGGACTTAATGAGAAATTTGTTAGACCACTTTTTTACAACTCTATGCTTATATAAGATTTAGAATTGTATATCGAATTAATCATGCATAAAAATTAAGGTATATAAAAAATAAAATTTTAGTTTTTTATTTATATTATCTCTTGTTTGCTCACGTATAGTTTGTCAACAAAACTAAATATGTAATTATTTAGTTATTAAGTAATTAGAGGATTAGAAATAATTTTTTAATATTTAAGTCTTTATAAGTAAGTATACTTGCTATGGGTGTAATAAACAGATGATATCGAAAAATGATGATTTATCGAAACTGTCAAATACGCGATTTTCGGCAAATCCGTGCATCGTGCGGCGATCACGAGGAGGATGACGATCAGGGCTAAGTTTCGTAGAGGTTTACCATGAGGGTGGAATAAAGAAGGGTGGGAGTTGACTGTGGCAGGCTTTTTGGAGGGGTGCTGATGGAAAATCGTGACGGTAAGAGGGGGCGCGAACAATGCGTCGAAGATTTAGCGTGACACCGACGGTGTAAAACCAGTTCGTGCATTCGTCGAACGGCCAAACGGTTCGAAAAGAAAAATCATCGACGCGATTGCTCGTCACTATCCGGCGCGATTGGTAGAGGCAACTTTTGAATCATTTTTAATTCTTGTTTCAAATTTTATTTTTTTCAATTTAACAATTAAAAACAAAACAGAATGGAAACTTGTTTTATATGTTTTTTATCATAAAAATTTTCAGAACATATTAAAATTTTTTTATGTATACTCTCTACACTCGGAAATAAATTTATTTTCGTTTAAATACGAAAATTTTCATGTTTTACATATAAATGCGCTTATTTCGAAGGCGCAACAAAAATAAATTGTCTTTACATTACCAGAGAATTAGCCAAACATTTTTCAGAATTCTTGACAGTCAAAGAAAAAAACGGACTGTAGTATCATCGATCAATTTTTTACTTATTTCGGGCGCGACACCCCGATTCACAAATCTCCTCCGCTAAGTACGGGGTTCCAGACGAGGAATCGAGGGGGTTACGGCCCCCCCTCGCTGTCCCGATCATGCGTGAAAAACAGAGGGGTCTATTGTAAGCTCGTCCTGTGGCTAATGCGACTGTCGTCGTCCTGCCGAAACCGGGTGCAGGCACAGGATCTCGTTCTGGCGAACATTAGCCAACGGTCGTTTACCTCGAAAATCCTTCCAGGGCGCGTACGTTGGGTTCCGCCTCGTTGCGAGCGGAATTTTTTCAGCTGTACTTTCGCACGAAAGTCGAGGACTCTTCTTATGACTGCGAGTCACGCGCTTGGAAAGTTGTCTCGTGTTAAATTGTAGTTGGAATTTTTGGAAATTGCGCGAAGATAGAGGGAAGCGATTCACTATCGGTGTTACGTGCATCGATTTCGAAACGTGAAAGAAATATAAGTAATATTTGATAGTTGTTCTATGTGGATCTAATTTAATTAATTGTGTAACAGAGTCTTTTTCTTGATTCTTCTTTGTTCAAAGTAAATGACGCTTAATTAATTCTTGACCAGAGTATCAAATTTGAAGCATTGCCAAAATTTTTTAATAAAGATGATAATAAAATTAAAATTATCTTCGAAAATTGATATTCTCTCTCTCTCTCTCTCTCTTTTTATCTGAAATATTTTCTCCATGTCATATTATCTCTATATTGAATCATAAATAGACTCCTTGCTGCAAAAAACGCCACACCTTATTTCTGGTCCATATCTGACTTATATCGTACTTGATGCGGGCGCGGAGAAGGGAACGCTCGGCGTAGAGGGAGTCGGTTGTTCTTTTAACGCGGCTTTAGAGGGGGTCCTTTATGCTGACACAAATATCGCTTTTGCCGACGTCGCGCCGCTGTTTTGGTAACCCATCGAGCATTGTGCCTTCCAAGGCCGTGTGTACCAAACACCGAGTTCTGTGTACCCAGCAAACACGGCCGTCACGTGGCACCCCGAGCCCTTCCGCAGCGCGGCACCGAATCGCGAACTCCCCTTTAGGGATTTACGCAACGGCACTGTTCCGTTCCCCGCGTTACGGTGTCGGTAGCCAGTCGAAGTCTCTTTCCGACGGATACCGAGAGCTTTATTCATGGCGAGAGGCTGTATCTCTCCCTGTCCTGGACCTCTCGCAGGGCGCGGCGGGTAGCAGCAAACACACGTGCGTCGTGCTCTTTGCGTCAGCTTTGTTTGCGCGAGTCGCTCGTCCGAGCGAGTAATGATCGGATGGGATTGGATGGAATGTATTGAAAGAGCTTTCGCGACGCAAAATTGTAAATTTTTTTTTTATCTCTCCGCAAATGGCATATATATCGAAATAAATGGTTCGAGTTTTTGTCTTTATAGATTCAAGTACGATATAAACATATTTGAAGATAAAAATTTAAGATAATTAAACAACTTTAAAGTAGCTTAAAAAATAAGTTAATGATTGAAACTTTTACGCACACGCAGTATATTTCTACAATTTCTTGTAAGGATGATTTTTGCGAAATGCATAAATATACGATGAAATATAGCTGTCTGATTCACGTAATTAAAATTAAATTACGTTCAATAAAAATGAAAATAAAGTGGCTTATGTCGCGAAATAAAAATTACGTGTCGTTAACGAGGGATTCGCGCTCCCCCCCTCACGTGATAGTGATTTAAATGGGAGGGATTACAAGGTTAATGTAACAAAATTTTTATGCTAATGCTTCGCGACTTTTATGGCTGCACCGGCAGATAAACACATAGGCACAGAGTTTTCTTCCCTCTTCGCGGATCTCTCGAAAGGGAACTTGAAGAAGAGAAGACGCGAGCGGAACCTCACTGGAAAGTGATAAATAACATCGTCGCGCGGCAAAATCGTCCGTGACGGAGGGTTTTCGAAAAGGGCACACGCCATTACCTCCGACGTGTCTGCGGAACGACAAGCTCGTCTGCTACGACTAGAGCGGCGACGTCGATGATGGTGGCTCGTCATAGTGAATATTCCACTCATATGGAAAATGATCGAGGCAGAGGGATCGTGGGCTCTAGATGAGATCAGACGAGGGAGGAAGGGAGGGAGTGGGAGACAGGTCATCCGAGAGAAAGAAGAACGAAGAAAAGAACGAGAAGAATGGTACAGGGGAAACGTTTACCCTTCGACCGAAAATGAAAATTGTATTGTTGGACGCCCTTATGAGAGGGCAGAGAGCCCGGCATTATATCCGCGTTAGCGAGCGTTGTGCCAGCGATACTAAGACCGCGGTCAACTCTCTCTTTCTCGATAGCCATCAATGCGCGTCATCAATAATCGCTCGTCTGACAGCTCGACCGATTCCAGCCAGCGGGAGTCTTTCGAGGATTTCGATTCACCCGGATCGTCCGGTAAACATTGCATGCTGGGAATGGTTACTCGCCGATTTCTAATCAGGCGCTAACGATCTTTGCGGCGATTAATTAACGCGCAATCATCGCGAATACTCTATTATATCGCTTCGATACTTAATCTTTACAACGCGTGATATGTTTATTTTCTCTACACTTTCTTTATCTAAGATACATTTGTATTTTAAATAATTCTTAAATAATTGTTCTTTAATATTTTAAACGTTGTATCTTTTCATCATTCTTAGAGAGAGAAACAGAAAGAATAAGAGAAAACCGGAATATTTCAAAAGGATGATAGAATATAAAATGGTCGTGATAAATATGGTATTAAGCTCGTATTCAGCGAGCATGTGTGCGAGAAACGTATTCGTTGGTCAAGTAAGTAGTTTTGCCGGAAAAATAAACGCGGGATATATCGAAAAAAGAAAAACACATTTAATTCCATGAGCAGGAGCCAACTTGTCCGCCTTCGTCGATTTCCTCGGGCAATTTGTCCCACTTTGCCGAGAAGTTTGGCGATTTATTCTCTACTTTTTCATACGCAGCGTGTGGATATCTTTTTATATCAATATGCCGAATGCTCACGAAGAAGCTTCGAGATTTCTTGAAATAAGCTATAAAACACGCGATATATCCGACTGCGTTAGACATTATTTGAACGAAATTTCCGACTGTATTTTTCAAAGTATAAGTTATATCATTAATTAGTTGACTCTCTACGTGGCTAATATTTTATAATCTCTAAAACTTCGCAAAATTTTTTTCACATCTATTATCTCGATACATATTTGGAATTAGTCAAAGAGAGGGATAATCGTTTCTCGAATAACGGCAGATTGCTGGAAATATGGTATTAAGCTCGTATTCAGCGAGCATGTGTGCGAGAAACGTATTCGTTGGTCGTCAAGTAAGTAGTTTTGCCGGAAAAATAAACGCGGGATTTATCGAAAAAAGAAAAACACATTTAATTCCATGAGCAGGAGCCAACTTGTCCGCCTTCGTCGATTTCCTCGGGCAATTTGTCCCACTTTGCCGAGAAGTTTGGCGATTTATTCTCTACTTTTTCATACGCAGCGTGTGGATATCTTTTTATATCAATATGCCGAATGCTCACGAAGAAGCTTCGAGATTTCTTGAAATAAGAATATATATAAAACACGCGATATATCCGACTGCGTTAGACATTATTTGAACGAAATTTCCGACTGTATTTTTCAAAGTATAAGTTATATCATTAATTAGTTGACTCTCTACGTGGCTAATATTTTATAATCTCTAAAACTTCGCAAAATTTTTTTCACATCTATTATCTCGATACATATTTGGAATTAGTCAAAGAGAGGGATAATCGTTTCTCGAATAACGGCAGATTGCTGGAAAATACCGGTGAATTTTGAGACGCAGGAAATACACCTGACGCGCTTCTCCGTTGATGTTCAGATCTCCGCACATGCTGAAGGATATTAAGTCGAAAAGGGCGGGATATATGAGGTATAACAAAATCGCGCGGGGAAGGAAGGGGAGCGGCAGAAAGAGAGGGTGGTATCGAAGTGTAGAAGAGGATGCACGTTGCGTCGCGTACACGACATCGATCTTCATCCATCAGCCGCTCCTTCGTCTTTTTTTTTCCAGTCGAGGAGGATTCTACTGCTGCGGTTTTCCCGCAGCAGAACGCCAGATGTACCGTCACCGATCGTGGTTGCCGATCGTGCGAGAGAAGTTTTCGCGTCGGCGTAACATTGCGATTCGTCATTGCGATAGCGTCAAGTCGAACGAGGAAAATGTCTTCACGCGTGATCGCGTTCACTCGTCGCTCGGATTCACGTTCCCTCTTGGTCTCATGATCAGCGAACGATACGGTTTCGCTTGGCATCGTACAAACAATAAATTGCCGAAACAACGATTTATGACGGTTCAACCCGCAGTTCCGTTTCCGAGATTCAATTTATACAGCATCTCTGCTAATTACGATATAAATTGTGCCAAATTTACACATTATTTCTCGAACAGTAAGTCGGTTCGTTTGAGTGTAACGTGCACTCGTCGATCGCGATTCGCGTCTCGAAAGGATATCGCTTAATGAAAAAGCGAACGTGCGGAGCTAAACGGATGCGCTTGAACCGTTCGCTCGGTCATATCTGTCGTATCGCCTCGCGATCTCATTAATTTCCGGCAGCAATAAAAGCGGGAACGCCGCGTCGGTCCACTAATACACGCGTGAGACGGGCACGCCCAGGACACGCGTCCTGTTCCGAGAGAAACGACCGCAGTGCGTAAGATAGAGAAAGAGAGAAACGAACGACGCGGGCTGCGTCAGATAAAGAATCGGGAATAAATGCTTTTTGGCATCGCTCCTCTTGTTTGCTTTCGGTATTTCGCAGGGAGGGGTGGGCGTGCGCCCGTAAGGGCGAGAGACCGTGTCGATTGATGACGATGCTGATCGCAGTCGAAGAAGAGAGAGAGAAAGAGAGAATACACGGGAGTCACTCGGTACCATTGTGAACGGCACGTGCCGTCGCGATACAAAACGAGAGCGGCCGTCGGCCGTAACGTAGTCGACCGTATTTAGTATCGAAAGATGAAGAGAGAGAGAGAGAGAGAAGCGAGAGTATATCGGCAGCCGTCGCCGTTACAATGGCTTCTCTCCGTGCGCGATATACGAACGGAATTAATTAATTGATACCGGCATCGTGATCTCACATCGAGCAAGGGTTACGTAAGCACCGTGGAAAAAGCGTGCCCACGTATCGACGTCGACGTCTCGAGGGAGAGTTGGTTCCGTCGGCTTGCAAAACGTTTAAGCGCGCGACACGTCTCTCACGCTTCGTTGATTTTCGATTGGTGGTTCGAACGAACGAACGAACGCAATTGATGATCCGAGTGTAGTGGCTCGTTATCGCGATGGCAAGTGGAAAAAGAGATTGACAGTGACGTGAAAAAAGAATTTGAATCCACTCTCTACAATATAAAACTAACGAATAATATTACTCATAATATTTTTACTGATAAGAAAAGAAAATTATGGATTTTTGATATAGAAACACACACACACACACAAATTTAACGAAGCGCGACATATTTCCTTAATAAAATGAAAAAATGCGTTTAAAAATCTTCTTATTGTTATATATATATTTTTTTTGTAATTGCAATTTTTTTTTCTATGCGCAAATATAGCGATGTTAGCGATCCTGTTGCCGTTCCATTCCGTAAACGCGAGAACGCTCGATCGCGAAAAACCGAGTTTGCTTCGGAGAATGTAAAGGCAAAGCTAATCAGGAGCGGAGTCCGCTTCTCGTCGCCGGCGAAAAACTCGTTACGCATTCAGCGCGGCATCGAGATTATCATATCCCCTGGATCCTTTGACGAGAGGACACTCGATCCTCGACGCGAAAGACAGGAAAAATATAAAACTTGAGGAGTCGTCTCCGCGTGCCCTAGAACGGCGTGGCCCAGAGACTACCAGGGAACGTCGCGCGACTTCCAGCCTAGGACGACAGCAAAAAGCTCGTGCAATGAATAAAAATCTTTTGAAGTATCGCTAGGTGCAAATTAACGCATAATCGTCAAACGTAATGAGACGCCGTTCGCCGGAGTCGCGCGAAGCCGGCCGCCGGAACGTTTCTCGACCCATCATCCATCCTGACGAGTCTTCCGCCCCGGGAAACTTTGATTATTTTTATAATGACTTTGGTCCGCGTCGGCGGACACCTTTGCCACCCTATATTGCGCACCGTCGTTCTACCTCTGTCCCTTTTCTTCGAGCGCTTCTTCATCTCTTGACGACATGAGCACGATTCTCGATTTCATATTTTATAAGCAATTACGTTATATAACTACTTGCAAAGAAAGTGAGATATTTAATTGGAATTCTAATTAATTCCTTAAGTTAATTATTATTTACGAAGACGACGCTTATTATCGGTTCTCAGATTGCAAAAATATCAAATCACATATTTAGTTAAATATAACACAAGCTTATGCTTATTTCTCAGTCCTCGCCCTAACAGGTAATTCTCGTCCTTTCATTAAAAATATTTTCCAAAAACGGCGAATAATACAAGAGCAGTATTAATGCCCGGAATACGTTAGACGCGCCGCGTAAAAACGCAATAGATTGGAAACCGCATTTGGTTAAACGTCGATCACCCTCGTCCTGCTTCCCTCTTTTTCTCACTCTCTCTCCTTTACTCCCGCTTTCTCGCATTATCGTGTTCCCGGTATTGCACTCGGGCTATTAACTAATGCCAGCACCCCTGTTGAACGCAACGCCATACGCGCACCAGTCAGCGAGCCGACCGACCGACCATCCAACCATCCAGTCGGTCAGACAGGGTGGCACAGAACCACGCTGGTAGGACATGCTTGCTGCGACGGGACAGTTTAAGCCCTGATATATCGCCCGCCGACACTCCCAACTTCTGTCGCCGTTTCTGTAGCGCTTTTTTGTCGCGGTGAGGCACGGGCTGACCATATGTCCACAGAAACCGAGATCCCCATCGGGCGCGCGTTCCACGCGGATTCTCGCCCCCATGTACAGAGGATAGTTGTTGCACGTTGCTTCGATGACGTTCTGAACGTACATTTTGCACGAGAACGAAGTCTCGTCCCGATATCAATTGTTGTAATTTATTTCTTCCAAGTTGAATTTTTTAACGATTATCAGACAGTTTCTATATGCGATTGTTAATTCCTTCATGACTGCTTTCTTCAACATCAATTAATTCTACACACAATACAAAATTTAGTTTTAATTCTTTAACTAGGATAACTATGTTTAATTACGGATACAGTAATCGGGCATAAAAATGTATATCGCGAAGTACTGTTAAAAAATATTATTATTTGTTCCCTCGGTGAGATCGATTCTCTTTTGAAGGATCGAGGGCACAACGTTTACATGCTCGAATGATCTTTCGCTCCTTCACGCTTTTGGATTTTCGGGTACGTAGGCGCTTTTAAACGGACTTAGATAAGCCGTAGGCTCGAGAACCCTACTTTGCACGTAACAAATGATGCCACATGTTCGAATCTTGACTCCCTTTCGTCTCTCCTCGATACATTCGACGGACCCGCGGGGCACTCGACTCGATGCCCGGGGACGTATGGGGCCCTCGCTCGCGTAATTCGTACGGATGATGCTCACTGAGACAGAGAGAAAGAGAGACAGAGATAAAATATACGACAGACGGAGAAAGACAGCGACAATTTGCACGGGGCTAACTGCCGCACTGGGACTATTCTCGACGATCGCGAATCGAATTGTTCCTACTTAGCTGTTAATGGTACCTTATGCCAGCTGGCATCGGCAAGATTCCGACGAAATACGAAGGATATTAACAACACTTAATTCGTATCTCGCTACGATTCGCATTGTTACGATTAAATAAATTTTATTTATGTCACTTACGAATTTAAAAATAATACACATAAAAAGGAATTTGATATTTTAATGTTTTCTTCTTTTATTGATTTTAATGTCAGTCTTTGAATATTAAAGAAATTAATCCTTTACAAAATAATATCGCAAAATGAATGAAGTCAATTAATTTATGAGCATATTATCAAAGTATTTACTCCTTTATTATTTAGATATTATTGTGTTTTGGTTGAAAAAACAATATTATTAAGAGATACTTGCTATATATAACTCTCGAATATCAATATTACTCAAGAATCTATCTATCTGGCAAACAGAATCTCGGACATTTTCTAGTCACATATTACTCGAGAAAAGGGAAACAGATCACATAACGCGATATTGCAAACAACACTTGTCCGACGAGAAACTGGCGAACGAAATAGCGTAACTGATGTCGACGAACGGAGGCCATTGAGCCAGACAAACGTACGAATCCCTTCCAATCTTATTTCTGTTCTTTTCATCTCATTGTCGTCGGTCAGCTGAAGTGCCACCGGCTCGCAGGTGAAGATCCGTCATCGCGAGCTGTTTAAAAAGAGTAACCGATTGCCGGCCGTTTATCAAGCACTTACGAACACCGCGACGGAGAGCGGTTGGGTGACCGAGGCGTCGCCTTACCTTTTCTTTATTATTCCTGTTTGTCTCTCCCGCTTTCAACCCGCGCCGCTCATTGTCACTAATTCTGACATATGTGCGTGCGGCTCACAAAAGCGCCGATCGCATTCAAACGCGTTGCTTCGTAATTTCTTCAGAGTTCCGCGTGCGGAGAAACCCGCGAAAGATGTGAGCACGAAAATCTCGAGGAATTGTCTCGATATGATGAATACATCGACTGTGGGTGGTCTAATACTATCGGAGGTATCAATCATTTTGGGATTTGTAAGCGAATTTTAATTTTCGATATGAAATCTTTGAAAAAAGTGTCTGTGATATTTTTTATATGGCGGGGAGTCGCAAGTTTTGACCGATTAATCGATTTAAGTAAAAAGGAAATTGTAGTTATTTATTGGTGATCATAAATGTTGATTGATATTGCATTCAGCCGTAAAATCGTTGTCCGATCTGGGAAGATACGCCGTTCGAGTTCCACGAAAAATAATCAGCGGACGGATGTTGGCAATTTTTTGACGGCTCAACTTGAATATATTTCGGCGTGTACTTTGTCATGCTTTTATTGTATCCTTGCCATTGCATATTCTTTTATCAATTTACTGCGATATCTATTGAATATAATTAAAAAACGAGACTTATCTTTATAAAATAACATGAGAAAAAGATGTTAATTTAATATATATTATATTTATTTATTCGTATGATGTATATATATTATTTAACACTAATTAATTACAAGGTCGTATCGTATCGCGATTTCTGTTGCGAGTTGCGACGTAACGGACGAGCAAACGGCGAATAAACAATTCCATTACATTTATCAGATAATGAAAGGACAACGATAAAACTGCAATAGCGTGTAAGCGCGAGGGAAATCCAGAGTAGTCGACGGCGGGAGAAGGACAGTCCCTTGTAGGATAAAGAACCCACCGTGTATCGTACTCGTTCTCTCCCCTTGTCATTAATACCAGGCGACTGTTACATATGGATGAGAAAGCTGGGTTAGGCCAGGACAGTACGCGGAACGAGACGAAAACGAAACGGGATATATAGGGAAGCGAACTCATCGACTAAAAGCATCCGCGGCCGAAGTCGTTTCGGTTTATTCTCGAATCTACGCCGTCATGGAAACTCCTGACTCTCGTGAAGAGCAAGGGGGGGGGGGGGGGGGGCCACTTGTCACGAAAACGAGATGGACAGAGATAAAGCGAGTGCTCTTGACGTTTATCTTCGGTTTAAATTATCCCCGCGATCCTGCGCAGCCGGAGGAAAAGAAGTTTTGTCGTTTGCCGATTTCTCTCTTGGCCTCTCTTGATTCGCTTCATTTTCTCAACAAAAGAAAATCGAGAAATTGAAGCACTCTTGTATCTTTAACTTGAATTTTTCTTTTACAAAGAATAATTACAATTTATTATTACGATTGTCCCAACGATACATTCCTTTGAACGGCATGTATTTACAAGGAAGTAAAGAAATTGAAGAATATTCTATTTGCATGGCGCAGTGTCTTTAATTCTGTAAAGATATTATAAGGGATTTTTAGTCAAATAATTGTTATATTTTATGCGCGGAAGTTAATAATCTAAATTATATCGAGACTGCTATTTTACGCTGGCAGTTCGACTGACGTTGACCAGTCACAGCCACTTTGTTCGTCGGAAGGGTTAAATAGCGCAATAACTTAAAACGAGGACGAAGTACGGCGTGCCCTAGAATTTTCATCCGAACGCGCAACCTCCGTTCTCTCCACCAGAACGATAAATCTGTGCGCACGCTATATATCTTGGTGTCCAGTTCAAGGGGGAGTAAACGTAATATAGGTAATGTTTTGGCTAGCTACTTAACAAATTGCTACAAATTGCGGCGGGCGTTTAACCGTCCGGTCGAATCTGTGGCTTCCTATATTCCTCCGCCCTCCCCCTTTCCCCCTCGTCTTTGCGTTCGCACACGCCGGCGTTAGCTTTAGCTTTCGTCGGCCGAATGAACGATACGGTGGTGACCACATGGTGCTCCCATATGTCCACACCACCATGATGGTACTCACCCTAATTTCGTCCGCTGTCCGTCTGCGGGGTGCAGCGAGGACGTCTGGAAGATGAAATCGGGAGAGAGAGAGAGAGAGAGGCTGGAGGAAGAGGCTTACGAGAGAGATCGGCAAAGGGCGCTCGTCCCTTTCGAGAATGAGGAGCGACACGATGATCCCGTTGGAGAAATGTTTGTTTGCGGGTTCGCCGATCTCGTTAAGTCACGGCGGATTGGCAGCTACGGCAAATTCGTGCCGGTTCATTGATGCTGAGAGCTCGCCGCGCCGGGTGTGGTCCGTCGCATTCCGGTCTATCGAAATGAATGGGCGATTTAGTAAATGACTATTATTGTATTAGTTTAGCGTAAACGAAGGAAGACTGTTTCCTGAAGTAACGGTAGATTAGATTCCGATATATATAGCTCAGAAAAAAATATGAAATTCCAACAATCTTGGAAGAGCTTTAGCAGTGTGTAATTATATAATTAAATGTGAAGTGTTTGTAATTTTTTAACTATCGAAATTATAATTCGCGGACGAATTGAAATTCTAGAAAACTATAATCATCTCCAACACGTGAGTTTCTGCTTGTGAAATATTTAGTCGAGCAATCATGCTTTTTAACATTACTACTCGTAATAACTTATATTGCGGCGTAGCACGTCAAATATTGTGTTGGTAATCATCTTAACAAATTACCGCGCGGGTTCATCATCATTGACGTCGAACGCAAAGCATATTTTCCCGAGATGCTCTCGCGGAATGGGTGGCTCGTTCTTTTCAGAAGACGTTACCGCCAGAACGGCACCTGAGCCGGACATATTCTGGCGAACGCATCATTAATCGTCGCTCGACAGCGCGAGGCGCTCTAATGACGCTTTAAAGGCGATACCCCCGAGCCAATCAGCGGCAATTGCGTGCCGGCCACGGATCGACCGGGTTAATTTCACGGGTATTTAACGCGGTTTCGCTTAACAATGATTCAATCAAGTCGGATTTATTTTGCCTGGGATTCGGCGCTTGTCGGCGGCACGAGGCACTCATTAAAGCTTTCCACTGTGTGGAGAGAGAAACGCCTCCAAGCCTTTTATCGGACTGAGCGCGCTAATTTGACACTACCGCGCTTTTGTACGCACGATTCTATCGATTATAATGCTTGTGCCACTTGCACAATAATGAAAATACCGCGTGAGTGATTTTATTTTCTTATATGTGAAATTTAATTACAATTTTAAGATTGCATATTGTAGAATAATCTGCATTTTTTTACACATTTGTCATAATCTTGCAATAATTTTGAGTTTCTGAAAAAGCGGATGATTAATATAAAATAGCAGAGATTATTATTATTATTAATAAAATGTTACTTTAAGTCTCTCCACTTTTTTCGAGATATTTATCATTAAATTAAATTTAGTTTCGCGGGAGAGACTCTTTATTGCTCCATAACTGAATGCATTTCGGACTTATATATATATATATATATGCAATATCTTTTTGATATTTATTTAAATCGTTCAAAAGAGGATGTTCGCAAGAGACATCATCCATGTGGGCGCATCGGACCGGACCGCAAATTTGGGCGTACAACGTCGTCACACCATCCAGAAAGGGATGGTGCGGCACAGTAGGGAGGATAGGAGATCGGTTCGGCAATTCAGTGCCCGTGCGAAATGTTGTCAGGCAATTTTCTTGGCCAGTGCCTCCGAATGCCGCAGATTTCCATCTAGGTCCGTCCTCAGTGCCGGCGCGTACCGGTGTGTATTGGCGGTGGGTAAATACACCCTTTTCCATCCCTCTGGAAGCGGACGCTCGTCGTCCTTCTCTCCGCCTGGTCCATCATCGTGTATCCCCCGCGCATCCCCTCGGCGTCTCCTCGCCGCGCCAACCACAACTGTGATTATAATTCGCAGCTCTGACAGAGCCACCCGCTCTCCTCGTTCTCCGCTACCCATCTTCCCTTCCTTTCCCTTCCACCCCCTTCTCGTATCCCACGATCCACCCCATTCACGGCGCTGGACCGGGGTTCGGACGTTGTGTAAAGGATTATGCACGCGGATTTAACTGATGAATCACATTGTCGTCTTGATTCGCGGTGGCGTTAATTTTCGATGCCACACCGCAATGCGCGTCTCGGCAACCGTTCTTGCTCTCAAACGATCCACGCGTGAACATGCTCGGATATAAAGAGTCCCCTTTATGTATTCATCATATAAGTATTACTCATTTATGATAGAAAATCGAGGAATAAGTTTTAAACAATCTTTAGTTTATCTGATTAAAATAAGAAAGTCCAAAATATATATAAAAAGATTCTTAATGTATAAAATATTAGATTTCGATGTCTTTGCAGCATTTATTTATTTACATATTCTACTATATAGAATATAATTATATAATTACACTTTTATGCAATATCTCATTTAAAATCTTAATTTTATTATTTTTAATGCAGAACGTCGAAAATTGGTTGAAACGTAAGAATTATTTTAATATGTGTCCTTCAATTAATTTTTTGTTCATTAATTTATACACATGTCATATATATATTACAAAATATAATTATCACTGAACAGTCGTTTATTTTAATATTTAATATTTAATAGTTAATATTTAAAAAAAGATCAATATCAATAATAAATCAGCCATATATCACACAATCCGCGACAAACCAGCGGTTTCAATTAGTCAAACGACTGCTGACGCGTATACAGAAAACTCGTCTCGCTTAATGCGCCGTAATAAGTATCCCGTGATTGCCGGACGTTGATTTGTCGCCTGCGACGGCGATCATTCATCGCGGATGTTCCTTCGGGAGACGAGGCGGCTTCCGCCGTTGGCTCGGGTTTCGAGATTTTCCCCTCCGCAATAGTGTACAAAGCCATACCATCGAAGCCATCGGACAAACAGTTTCCATTCGTTCGGAAACGTTTCTAATCTACCAACACAGCGGATCAATGAGCGGCGGGCCGAATTAACCGCTTCCCGTTTCGACAGACCGCGATACAGCGGGGCTTATTAATTTTGCCAATAACGCCGCATCAAGGGTGCCTTCTCTCTCGGCACAGATGGCGTATCACGAGTCAATATACTTTTCCGCCACGAAACCCTCGCTCTGCGGGAACACGTGACGGGTTCTGAATTTTCGTTATGACCGCTAATCATATCTTTGACCTCTGTGTGCTCGTCGCATATGCTTATTCGCTTGATGACGAAGAAGACGCTGAAAAGAAATGAACTAAAATAATATAAGAAAAAATTATAATATTATTTATATTATAATACCGTTTTAGAATTATTATGAGTATATTTAAGAAGATTAATCGTGATTTTTAATTTTAATTATTTAATGGTTTGTTGGGGAGGCTAGAACTGATATCAAAACTATTATTGCCGTTGGTGCATTATTATATAAAAGACATCTGTTATATTTATAATTATAAGCTATGCTGCTGTCTTTTGTATATACAATTAACTGGCATATGATATTTATTCCTATCATAATCCTATCATCAATTACATTGTTACATTTCGCAGAATTTATTGCGAAACAGCATCTCTCGTAAAACAATATTATTCTATGCCCGACGTTCATTCTTCTCAAGGGTTACCGGGATCGTTGCAAATCTATATTTCACTTAAATACGACGGACCGTCCGCGCACGTACTTATACGCGACATGCGATGTACCCGAACTCGTCTGAGTAAACGACGACGACGACGAGCAGGAGGATAAAGAAAAAAGGAAGAAGACGACACAAAGAAGAAGAAGAAGGCGACGAAAGGGAGTACTGGAGGGAGGAGAGTCACGAAGGTGGGAGAGAAAACCGATGCTCCTGCCAGAGTCAGGACACGATCGTGGACCATGGACCTACGGAGAGAGGAGAATAAAGTAACCTCTCCGTACACGCGCATGTATGTGCCTCTATATACGAGACGAAAGAGAAAGAGGAGGATATAAAGAGGGTACCGCGTGTAAGCGAGAGAGGAAACGAAGAGAGCCGCGGCGGCGGCGAAGGTAAAGGGAAACGGCGGAGGAAGATGAAAGAGACAGAGATAACGAAGCCGCGCGGGAGGGCGAGACAGAGATGAGAGACGAGAAGAGAGGAGAGAAAGTGGGAGAGGGAGAGGGAGAAAGAGAGAGAGAGGATAACCCCCTCTTCTTCCTCGGGTTGTGAACTCCGAACGCCGGCGATATCTCGACCAATCAAATCACGCCGCGGGCTCCGCCTTTTATCATTATTTTACTTGTTTTCCCTTTACTTCACCCTCATTGGATGACATTCCCCGGGCCATATCACGGGACAAAAAAAAAAGAAAAGGTACCCGCTCCCAGAAGAGAACTCCATGCTTCCCCCGGCATCTGGTGTCCTCCGGTACCCTCTTGGTACCTCTACCTTGGTCCAGCAAACGCGCCTCCTCCAAGGGGGATTCCTCTCCCATCGCACTTGCGGGGGACTCGCTCGCTGTCTGTCCTTTGCACGAGCAAAGCTTAACTGTGGGACTTGTACGCGATACTATGAAACTCTGACGGCGTCATGGTTTGACTTTGTGCCCTCGAAACCTGAGCCAAAAGCGAGTTCGTAAATTATTATGCTGAGCGACTCACCTTTGACTTAGATAAGTTTAAGAGGTCACAGTAGCAATTGCGCATCTATGTAATAAAATACGTAAAAAATTCTGATTTTAAAAAAAGAATGAGAGAAAGAGAGAGAAAATATATCATTATATTAATTACCAGAAAAAATAGGTAGAAATATTTTTCAATGCTTCGAGATGTTAGAGATAATGATTTGTTATTATTCAAGAGAGTATCCGCAAAGTACTGATTTTTAATTATTTTTTTGCTTTATAGTATTTATCTAATTATTTATATTGACTTATATAATAATACATATCTAAATATGTTGCATCTATTTTCTTGTGGATTAAAATGATGATTTTTAATCATGGGATTCTCTTTCTTGGAGAAAGTTAGCAATTATTCGAATAATCGAAGACTTAACTGAAAAATCGATTTGATTCGTGAGTTCCTCGCAATCGTGATGAGAGAATCGAATGAGAATTGCGACTATCGCAGTATCCGCGGGTGAATTCGTATCGATCTCAGTGCGTCGGGGATGTGATTGACGAGAGTCTCTCGTCAAGGATTACGTGGTTCGTTGGTCGAGACCGACGGTTTTGGGACATGAATACGTAGATGTATATATATAAGTATAATTTGAACTATATATTCGCCAAAAGTCGCTTGTCAAATCATAAAATCTCAAAATTGCTCCAACGGGATCACACAACTTTTATTAAAACGGAATATTATAGCCTGGTAAATGTGACCAATAACTTCGAGCTCGCTCGATAGTTCAGTTAAATTTGCCGATGATAGTGTTAAAGCACGAAATTGATGTCACCGGCATTTACTGTTTATTTCTCAATATTCTTGTAGTTTAAATCTCTAATCTATATACCATATTAAAAATATAATGTAAAAATTATTTTAACTATCTAGTTTGATTATGAAATAGTTTTTTTTATTCTCGCTGAAGAACTATAAGGGAAAAATTAATTTTTTTCTAAATAAAATATTAATTAATTTTATCTTTTGCATTAAATGATGCAATAATAGGAACAGTACGAGAAGAGGATTATACCTCGTTATACACCGAGTCCAAACGAGAAATTCGCACCACTGATTACACGATAATTTATCGCACATGTCTATCGATATTGCTAATGGTTGCAATTAATAGTACTTAAACATACATATTTTTTTCTGTTAAAATAACTATTTTTCCTATTCATATCTTCCCTGTTAAAAAATCTAATATTATTCATGTATTTGTTGCTCTAAAATATTGTCAAAGTTTAGCAAAACTTCTCTGAATTATAATTATCCTTATTAATTTTGTTAATAATTGTGAAATAATCAGCTAGATTTCTGGTGACGCGAACGAAATAATTTGATTTAAGATATGTTTCATTACACACACAACGCACAGTTATTATATCCTTTCGCGATAACGCATCGCTCGAGGAGAGCGATGCATTTCGACTGGAATTTCGAAATTTTTCCGGCAGACACTTCGATCGGTGTGTTTCTCGTGGCAGGCGGATAGCGATTTGTTCGAAAAGCAATATAGCGGGTTATCACCGTTGTGGAGGAGTACGAGGCGACGAAGGAGGCGGATGAGCGCGCGGGACGAGCGTGGGGACCCCCGAAAGGGGGAAGGCACGAGGGGTGCCCTTTTCCTGAAATTTGCATGAGGTATTAAAGCGCGGTGGCTGCGTTCACCAGCGAAGCTCCTGTTTGCCGACACCGAGTGCGGAGGATCAAAGGCCCTCTGCCAGGCTTACGTCTCTCTTCCCTTCGGGAATGAGTGATGGCGAGGCAGAGAGAGAAGTAGGAACAGAGAGAAGAGAGAGAGAGAGAGAGAGAGAGAGAGAAAGAAAAAGTAGGCAGAAAGAGAGAGAAGAAGATAGAGATAGAGAGAGATGAGAATCAAGAGACAGTCCGAAATAGAGCAAAGGGATTCGCTTTTGGCGTATCTCTAGGCAAGCTCTCATACGACAGCCAACTTTAGATCTTGAATATCGCGTCCTTTGTCGTTAAATCGTCGATCGTACGCCTGATTTCCTTCCCCACTGCGAGATTTCAGCTATGTTACAACTGTGTTGTCGGAGATTTGAAGAGATGCACTATCAACTTCGTTATTCATGTTTGTCATTGAAGATTTCATTCTTTGATTTTTTTCTCATTAAATCTCTCGTGAAATTTTCTCACTCCTTAACAATTGGTTTTTTGAGCAAAGCTATTATATACATTTGAGTAAATCTGGGAAAATTATTGTTGTACTTGTCTGGGGTCTATAAATGATAATAAAAGTAGATCAAATCGGTCTTATATATATTAATAATAAACTTCGTTTTTTTATTAATGGAGATTATAGTATAATTTTTTTCTATTTAAATAGAGTACGCTGGATATCGTGAGATAATTTTTAATTTAGGGCTTAAGTACTTTCCAAAGATAATAATATTTTAGAAGGTTCTCTAAAAATTCTCCGCTTTTAACTACATCTCAGCGATTTCATGCGCGATAATATTAATGATGAATCGAAAAGAATAGCGGATATAATTAAATCTTTAGCGAATTAATTGAGTCTTCCGATTCCTGTCCCGTTATTAATTCGCGGCATGAAGAAAAAAGTATGTGAGCGCCGTCCACGAATCCTTGGGCAGTGAGCAAATGATATTCCGAGAATGTTAACGCGCGTAATCGCATCGTGTCCCGTAAAAACGTTAGCAAGCAGTGATATATGTCGACGAGAGCACGCATCGCATAAGTAAGGAAGGCCTTGAGCCGATTCGTTGGCTATAACGGGTGAACTAGACCTACGAAGCCTACTCGCTTCTCCTATTCTGCAAAGATAGAAATTTCGACTAACGTAAGTGATTCTTTTAAAGAAGAATTTGCCAAAGATTATTATTCAATATCTTTCTTAATACGAGGCGAGAAACGATGTAGTCCAATGTCCTTTTAAAGCTTGAGTATTAACATAATGTAAGATTTACATGCGACCTTTATATTTCACTTTCAATAATCTACACATCTACAGAAATGTTTTATCTTATTAACACACTAAACCATTAGTCAAGATTAATGATTGTTGCGGGAATGCTAATAACGTTTGTAGCTCTCGCAAAATATTCCTTTAGCAGGAGATATCGTCTGTTGCAAAAAAATTTATTATCTCACTGATCAAATATTTTTGCATCAAATTCCTATTGATATATCATAGTTGAAATAATTAACTGCCTGTTAGAATTTGCGGACGCACAGATAAAGTTAGCGTCTCCTTGTTCCGGCATGCTCGCCGGGAGTGATTCACGAGGCGTAGGATCGCGGCGACGGCGTTCCTCGCGACAGCCGGGCGGGTGCCAAACCGCATTTTAGGCGAGCTATCCGCGGCATACCTTAGCTTCCAGCTCAGCTGGTAGGGTAAGGGATATCATTCCGCCTGTTTCGTCCTGTGTCGGCCAGTAGGCAGGCAATTCTGGCTAGCAAGGCAAGCACGGGAGAACATGTTTGCGCGGGAAGGGGAATGCAAAAAGGTCGCGGCCCGCGCGGGCCGGACTGCCGCGTTTTACAAATTATTCAATTAGCCCCGCGAATTAAGGTATGCATATTCATCGCTCTCTGATACGCGTATGCGCGCTTCCTGCGAAACACGCACGCACACATTTATTATACCGGGTGGTGCGGGCGGTCTCGGACTCCACCCCGGACGACTGGCCGCCGCCGACGTCACAGCGCATAAACAATTCGGACTCGTGCATCCGCGCGTTAGACGCTCTAACGAACTCGCAGCTGCATCCGAAATGCATCCGTTTTACCAGCGATGCGCGCGGAGGGAGGGAGGGCACGGACCGGCCGCCCGCGGTATATTTCTCCGTGTCCGCGATGCAGTTGTGCGTTGGAATATACATATATTATATATATATATATATATATATGTGTGTGTGTATAGTAGATATATGTATGTGTATACGCTGATCTCCATGCAGCTCGGTTCGTTTTTCGAGCTGGCTTGTTCGCGAAAGACTGGGAAGAGGGATTGGGAAAAGATTTATACGGTATATCGCGTTGTTTTCTTCTTCTTTTTTCCTGGGGTACGCCCTGGATGAATCTTCGTTGCTGCTGATATAGACTGCTGTTGATGTCGTTAAATCGATATCATCTTCCTCGATATCTTTACAAGGACTAGAGTTATCCGCCATTTAGAATTGAATTTTGGAAAAATACGGATAAAGTATAATTTTATGAATATTGTGATACTATTTTCTTAGTAAAAAAAAGTTTCAACTGTTAATTAATAACAGTTTTTAGTCTTTCAAAAATCTATTATTTTTTATTCTATATTTTCTGCGTTTAATATTATTACTAAATAATGTTAGAAAAATTGATAATAATTTTCTATATTTTTATTTTTGATAATAAAGGTATGATTAACTATATTCTCTTTTCTCTTGAGCATATATGACTTTCAATTCAATTGCTCGCATGTCAAATCTGGTTTATGTGATTCAATATGTCACTGTTTTCTGATTCAATATGTCACTGTTTCAATCTGCGCAGTTCGTCTCTCAGGCGTGTAACGGAATCGCGTTCTGCGTATTAATGTCGCACGCGTCGCTCCGTCGCGTGATAACCGAGCGAAACGTAAAGACCGAAATTAATTGGCGACGCGCGGTGCGCAAACCGCCGGTAGGCGCGCGGATCCGATGCGGTCTCGTATTATTATTTCTTCCGGTAGATAAAACCGCACCGGGTAGCGCGACGGCGCAGCAAAATAAAATATCGTTGTACGTGAAATAGGCGCGCGCGTGCGGGGCGGAGTCACGGGTCGGGGGTTGCGTTTAAAACAACGCTCGAGAAATGCACATTTTAATCGTATCACTAATAGCCCGACGTTTATAAGCCTCGGTGTGTCTCATGAATACGCATGTTCCTCCCGGTGACAACGGTACAAAATTAATGAACGCCAGAATACTCCGCACCTCGGCGAAGCCCGGATGCGACGTTCCGCTGGCGGACTTTTTCCGCCCGCGAACGGGACCGCCCTATAACCGTTGCCCTTTTCGAAATTGTTTTTCCTCGAGAGATTCTCTTTTTCTTTTTTCTTTTTTTCTTTATTTTACTAAGCGTTTCCGCTACGCCTCGACACTTCATGATGAATCGCCGCGAAATCTGTCCGCGAACGTTTCTTTCGCTGTTTATAAAAGATTGTGTACGATAAATCAACGATATGTAAATAAATAAAAGATTTATACGATTTTATTCGTGCTCTGATAAGTTGTTATCTTGGCATGCAACTACTTAGTCAATACGCTGCAGTTTTATATACAGAAGCATTGCAAGATGTATTAGCACTCGATCGTAATTCATTATTCATCACGTGTATTCGAATATTGTATATTCATGTGAAAGAATTGTTATAATTGAATTGTAATAATTTACGATTTAAGTAACAGTGTCAATTATTTAATCGTACAGAATTTCTAACTGACGTGTATTTTAAATTGTCATGTAGATTTTGACAGTAACAAGAAAGCGGCGTGTATGAAGGCAAATCAAATGCATATTTATGCTCTCGTTAACGATGATTTCGATGAATGACGTGCGTCTAGACGTTACACGTAAGAAGAGAGCTATCGTCGCGTCGTTATATTGAAAAAAAAACGGTATTAACAAGTGCGCGTTTGTTAGAATAGAAATTTACATTATACAACTTGCAGACGCGGATTATGCGCGCACCGAGCGTATCTACGTAAATAGTCGGATCTAATAATTCCGGTAATTGATACCCCTGCGTAAATGTTTCGTATGTAATTACGCTTAACAGCGATCGTTAATAAGCGCCCGAATGGCGCTTGTTTATAGAGCGTGTTATAAGTTTGTTTCGACGTTAAGAAATTATCCGCATAAGATACTTAATTGTACGCGTGATTAGCGGACGCCCATAAATTCCCATGCTAATATCCTTCTCTTATCGGTGCCTTCACGGCAGACGTTGATTAAGTTGCTTTAAAATCCGAGATCTAGAGTGAATCGAATTATAAATTACCAGCGTTCTCAGTTAATTTCATTCAATTGATATTAACATATCGTATCACTCAACTTATCAGCTTCTTAATGATACTGCGTTTTAGATGTGTTAAATTTATTGACGAATGAATTAAGTCACAGTGATTTCTGGTTATGCTAACGCGCGAGATCTTTTTTCGACCATTTTTATCGGTAAATTAGTATTCGGTGTGAAACCACAATATCTTTGATTAGATATGGATCTTTTTCTTTAACATTACATTACGTTGCATGTAAAAGCGATTAGATTATAGAATCATGCTCTCTCTCTCTCTCTCTTTTGTGTTTTATACGACTTGCGGAATGAAATGAGAAGACAAATAAACGAATATTCTCAGATAGAGAAACAAGTTCCCTTGTGTCTTCCCGCAATACGTAACTCGTATCTTTCGTGCTTGTTTTAATATGAGGCACGTCGCGTAAGTACACGTTACATAAAATAGCAAATATCGGTAGGGCTTACTGCCGTATTATGCCGACGGCAACGGCTTTATTACGCGACATTCTTGGAAAGAAAAAAATATACAAGAGACCAGGGGTCTCGAGGTCGGCAGATGTCCAGGATGTCGCTGTTATAAGTGCCTACGCACATCGCGCGGAAACGATTCTCCATTATGTATAACTACATATACGAACTTTGGTGTCGCCAAAAATGCGGATGCCGTTCATAAGGAGCAGCTGGGAAACGAAAACACGCGCGGATTATCTAGACGAATATTTCGCTAAATATGATATATATGTAGTATCGTATGGGGTCTTACCGGTTATCAACGAACATATATGCATATGTACGAAAAAAATACTTGGGAAAATTCTTGACAAGATTCTAATATAATAAAAATTTAACTTGGTTATCTGGAAATGTTAAATATTAATAAATAATAAAACAGCAAATGATATAATTTCATTCAAATAGATATCAAGATTGTTAGATAAAGTTTTTATTAAGAGCAATATTTTATTTGTATCCGAAAACAAATTTTGTAATACAAATATCATTTTGTTGTTTTCTCCTGAAAATAATTCAACGTCCAGTTACATGAGTCGTTATAAGTCGTTAGCGATCGTGCGATGCTAAGCGCAAGAGTTAACGATCTCTATGGATCGTTGGCAGGTAACTTTTTTTCGCGGAAGAAAGAAAAGCGCGGGTGAAAGGGCTGTGAAACAAGACTAAAGACGAGGTATTTCCAGCAAGAAGCACCGCGATTAGAGCGATTACGGACTGGGACGTGTGCGTGTGGAACGGTTCCATATATCTAGCCAAGCCTTGCGCAACCTGTGCTCGGTCTCGGTCTCAATTAATGCAATTACTCGCTCCCTCATCTAATTACCTATCAAACGGAATTATTATTGCACTCGCGCGCGCTTGCCTATGGCCGTCTTTAATGAACGTTATTAATTGCTTTATGATTTTTCGATCAAGTTAAAATGTCGTGTGTGTATAGTCATATTATCCGTTTTTAAGACGCCGCCGAGTTATTCTTTATTCTCTCCACGAGACATCCATCGTGCATTAAATGTTCCTTCAAGCAAGAAATGAATGATTTAATAGTTTTAGAAAAATTAAAAATTGGGTTTATACACGTCTTCTTCAAGCAAAATCGTGGAAACGTGTATGGCAAAAAATAATTGTTAGAAAATAATTATATAAAATGTTATAAAATAATTGACGTTGCTTTAAAGACGCGATGATGAGCTTAAGCATTGAGGGTTAAACACACTGCTATCCAAACAGCAGGTGATATCGAAGCTGAAGAGCCGTAAAATTCCGAGAGCGAGACGAGAGTGACGCTGGCCAAATAACAGTCGGGATGTCCCGTCACGGACGCTTTTAAGGCATGACCGTTTCCCCTAATTTCTTATCTGCCGAGGCCAATTTGATAGATCGGCGATAGTAGAAGTAGCCTTCTATAAAACGAGGCAACCTGCGAGACACGGCGGACAGGTGCACCGTGTCAGGACGCATATCCAGCCGGGAGAAACCGAGAGAGATAAATACTTGACGCACCTGACCGACGATGCGGCTATAACCGATGCGGTGTGTGTCTCTATTACCAGCAGCCTGTGCGATTTTCCTCACGTAAAAGCGCGGGAATACTTTCGCAAATCACGAGATAATTACGGCTCTGCACGATGCACGCACGTTATTGCGCATCACGTATATACCCGCATGAAATCGAAATTGCGACGATTATCGGCCTACACTAAAAGTAAGACAGTTAATTAAACTATTAATTATCATTGTCGCTGCCATTATCTTTTCACTATCGTTAACGATGACAGGATTACCGATATTACGAATTTACGATAACGAGGAAAACGTGTGTCTTTGCATATTCCTGACTAATTTTATATGATATTAATTGCGTGGCTGTTAGAATGTTAACATACAATATATATCGTGTGATATAATAAGGATTTTATACCGTAAAAGAGAATTAAGGGAATCTCCTATCTCTTAAATTTATTGCGACAAATTGACTTCATCATTTTTCTTATAAATTTAATTCTTTTCTAATAATATTTTTTATCGGTGAAGCTCATTAACTTCTGCAGTTTATTCAACATTATTGAAAAAATAATTTAATTACAACAGTAAAAATATTTCTAGAAAAAATTACATTCTTTCTTTCTACAACAATTTTATATATAAAAACTTATATTTATTATCATCATTACGATTACGATTGTTAATTTTGAAGTGCTCAGTTTCGGCATTTCGCGTACTTTGGATACAATTGCTGCGATGCAAGAAATTGCTCGCGCTCCGTTAATACGTGTAGCACGGCACACGGTTTTTGAGCGAGCGTGACTTCCACGTTCCCACGAGACGTAGACTCGACTTTTGTCCCATGATCGAGCAAAGCGAACGAACTAGCGAGCATCCTCCGACGAGTCCCGGACGTTCGCGCACGCACTCATGACGGACGGACGGACGACGGGCACGTACACTAGAACGTACCCGTGTATAGTACAGTCCGAACCTCGAATAAGTCCTCGTTCTTTACGAGAAAATGGTAGCGTAAACGTTTTGAAAAATTAGGAAAGGAAACAAATATCTAATTTATATTCTAAATCTATGTTTTCTCTAATAAATTTATTGTTAAAATATGTGGGGAGATGTGTGATGGGACAAATTATAGAGAATATAGAGGAAGGCCGAAATCATTGGTATGATTATAAATATCACTACGATTCACCTTGAATAAAAAGATAAGGCAACACGGGTTTCCGAATATCCTTGTTCCAGTTTCGGCAAAATTGGAATCCATAAAGAGAGATCGCAAAACGTTTTGCGGCAGGTTATATTTTCGGCCACGTGCTTATCTAATATTTTCCGTGATTTAAAGCGCGATTGAGGTTTCATGCGGCCACGCGAGACACGAGTCCCGGGGTCTATTTGTGAGAGCGACTGTATGCACACGTGATAATACACACGCGAGCACACAAAAGATTCAGCTTTACGTATGGCGGTACGTGATACCAGGTTGTACGTGGGTGCTGGACGTTTTACGGCTTTCAGTGGACTCGGAAAGAGCGAGTTTTGCGATGTCTCTTTTACGAGACCAGTTTGATTCCGTGATGAGTATCTTATTTGCGAGGGGCGGCGGCGAGTTTTATGAAACTTTCGTCTGGCGCGTTTCCGCGACGGTTACTTGAGAAATTGGCTGCGAGAGAGATACGTAATTAAGACGCTTTTGCGCTAATATTATATTAAACACTCAACATTATTTGTTATCTCAATGGGAAAAGCGTGAAAGAAATACGAGATGCTTTCTTTTTTTTCTCGCGATCATAAATCACTCTCGTATGAGGCCAATTAAAGGAGGCGCGGCTTTTAGATTTTAGCAGTGCGTAGCCGGAACGTTACGCACGTAACGTATGCGCTGTTAAATTAGAAGAAATCGAGAGATAATTATTAGCACACGGAAGGATAGCCGATATAATCATAAGAGAGTCTCTGAACTGATGTAGAATGGAAAATATATTATTCTATGGTGCATTACGATGTGTATCGATCTACATTATACGTTCGCCGTGATTGCGACTAGAAACGCAAACATTGCTAAATTATTCAGAAATTAAATTTATCCATATATTTAATTAACGTATTTAATTAATAAGGCCAATCTCACGATTGTTGTCAACGCGTTCTTATTTTGTTAATTAATTAAAGTTTGTACAGAATGTATGAAGTGTCATCCGCTTTCTCTCATGCCGATAAAGAATCTGTAAAAGTTGAGAGAAAATAAGCAATTAAATCGAAACATTGTATAATTAACAAGTACGAGTAACAGAAAAAGCTCGAACAATATTTTTATATATAAATAACATTTATTTGTTCATTTTTTGCTGCAGCGTCCTTTTTATGCTTATAAATAATATTTAAGCGATATAAATTTAGCGTTTTATCAAGGATGTTTTGATCAATGCAGAGTGCTTTGAACAGAAAAGACAATTTTGAAAACATACGCGAAAACACAATGTGTCGATTGGATTTGTATCAAATCTTAAAGGCATTAACGGAAATCGAATCCGCGGCTGCAGGTTCAATTCCGTTTATCTGCTCAACGAAAAAAAAGCTACAGATATTTTATTGATTTTCCTTTTTTTTTTATACAGGCGATGGATGCGTAACGCCGCAGTCTGACCGCAAGCTCGTTACGCCTGTCGGAAGTATAAATCAACCGCAAAGTTATTCCGCCGTGCTGTCGAGAAACTCCCCTTAGGGCGCCTCGTTGGAAACTGCTACCACCTTCTCGTCCGGGATATCGTTTGCGCAGATACGTAAGTCTTTATTACGTCCTTTACGTTTCACGTGATTGTATCGTAAACGATTTATAAAAATCGTTATGCGGAAATAACGTGGCAATTCTCCGTCAAGTTTACCGTTAATTTCGATATAAAGATAAAATTCAATTCTGTTCAATTCATTTTGTGTACCTATCTTTTTATCGGGTTAGAATTTTCTGGAATATATCATTTTTTATTTCAAAAATTTTACTTCGTTAAAAAATGAACCGAATCATGCTACATCATTCCCTCTAATAGCAATCAATATGATTTATCGCTCTCTGCCATGTAGAATTTTGCAATAATTATAATTTACGACCACTCGGGGCGTTTACATTGATAGTAGTCAGTTTTAACTGTATTTTCCTTCGATTATCTCTCTTGCCCAGACCGTGCGTTGCACGCCACTCACACCGGGCTCAATATAGCGAGATATGAGCGGCAATAGCGGTGCCCTCATAACACTCTGAGAATTTAATTGTAAGATTGCCGCGTGAACAGGTTGCGTTTTCTCGATAACAAAGACGTAAGTAATGATAACGTGGTAATGATTCCTTCCTCTTTTCTCCATCGTCAGTACAGTTATCCGCAACGGGGAAAACGATTTTCTAGCTAATAAAATCACAAGAGAGATAAAAGATCCGCCGTGTGTGCGGTTGTAATAAGCCCAGCCTACGCGTAATACGTAATTACCGATCCGGCGAGATATCTGATAATCGTTACGGTATAATTGGCACACCGGTAGCAATAATATTTCTCCGATAATTCTCCGTCGTCGCTTCTCACGGAGAAACACTCGAGGAATATCCGGTATTTTCATTTTCCTTTGACAGGATTAACTTTTTTTCTTCACCAAAAGCGTAGATACATATTCTGCTTATAAAACTCTATCCTTCCACTTCCCCACGTGCCTCAGAAAGAGGTTTCACATTATCCTATAAATAATTTCTCCCAGAAACTTATTCTCACTATAACCTGTTGTTGGCAAGAATTTGTTGATCCACCCTTGATCACAAGCGGCCAGATAAATTGAAAGAAGAAGAAGAAGAAGACATATTCTGCTAATTATTGTCGTTCGACACGAAAAGTAAGTATATAATAATAAGATTAGGTGTATTATTACGAGCACGTGAAAGGGCGAAAACTTAGAAAAGTCGAGTTTCGAGTAAACCCGGAATTGTAGGATAATCCGAGATGATCGCCTAATAGCTTTAGGAAAGAATCGACTGGGGACGACTACTTTAAATTACCATAAGCCCCGATTCTCCCCGGTTAACGAGCGGAAGAAGCGATGAGACCCCAAAAGTGTTGCAATACTAGCCACCGCGAAATAAGGGGAACGATAAAGATCAAGCGACGATTTTTGTATACTCATATTTTTTTTTATATACTAGCACAACACAACGCGCGCTTCGCCTACATATAAATCGTGATACATAAAGAATCAAGAAAATATTGACTTTTGTGTATATATTTTTATATATATATGAACTTTAATATACATTCTTTAATAGTAATACGAAAAAAATGTTAGTCAGAAGGAAAAAGGAAAGGTTGTTTTCTTTTTGATATTTCTTTTATATATCTTCGTCAGTCTCTTCGTCACGTTTCATGAAACTTTAGGGGTCCATCGTTAGAAGATGCTTAACAAGATAGTAGATTTAGATACAGGATGCTCTACTCCTTGACTATCAATGACTCAGTATTATGTAGTTATGCATAAAGTGTTTATGTATATTACGTTTTTAACGTTAAATAATTATTATATTTATTAAACTAATTTTCTTGTTATACTTAGCTTTAAATGAGGAGTATTAAGGCTGCGGGTACGAAATGTTTAGCTTTAATAAAATGTACCTCAATATTATCTTTTAAATATGATTGAAAAGTATAACGAAATTAAATCTCATTAGTCTCAATGCTTTTAATATTGAGAAAATATTATACTAAAAGTTAAATTAACGAAAAAGACAAAACGCAGCCGACATTGCGTAGACGGAGACGACGTTTTGCGGCGGGCAATCTCGCAGGTAAAACAGTGAATGAAAAGACCAACTCGAAGATTTGTAGTGCCACCGGTTTTCGTCTCGCAGGCCTCTTCATGGCTGACGTATATGTTATTCGAAGAAGTGTCTTCCTCCCGCGAGGGGGGAGGAAAGGGGGGGGGGGAAAGGACAGAAGAGTACACTCGCGGAATACCTAACGACTTCGGGAACTTTGGGACGGCGGGGGATCGTGAGGCCCCGGTGTAGAGGTCCCAAAAGTCGCGGCACGTCGACGAGAGCGAAAAGAGAAGCCAGAGAGGGGGCCCCCGAGCAGAGTCCGTCGCGCGCACGGCGTTTTTTGCGCTTAAATCTCCTCTCGTCTCGCCTTTTATTTGGGCCAGACGGGAATTCGGCTAAATGCATTGATTAAACTGCTGACATCGTTCGGACGGCCCGGTGGCCGCTGCGTCTTCGCGGGCCCCCTTTTTTTGCCCCGCCCGTCTCCCTTTCATTTTTGTCCCGCCACTTTGGATCTCGAATCGTAACTCGCACTGCACGTACGACGACGCGTTCGTGCGATTAGAGTGAGCGTTGTACGTCTACGAATGCTTCGAAACGAATTCGATCAAGTTATGGAGTTGCGTTGCGTTGATATAGTTGCATACTTGCCGACGATTACATTACGAGCAATTTTATTATTTATAGGAGACAAGTGCCGATGATATTGAGATATGATAAGAGAAAAGATAGAGGTATAATCTAAATGCAAATATTCAATTAATCATAAATTAGATGATCGTAAGATTAGATGACATATACGTAAAAAGTCTAATGTTTCCCGATATTCTGACTTGCCGTTACATTCGATTAACATTTACGTAGTATATTATCAATACTATCTTAATATGCATGCGAATCGATAGCTGGCGTGTCGTTAATATTCCTCTAATACAGCGTAAATGAACGGCTTGTGAGAAATATGAACAGAACGCGAGTAATACACGGGATACTTCGAGATTAAATTGACAGGTAGTTTTGCTTGCAACGATGTGAGAGTGATTGACTAATTCTAAAATAACAGATGCAGTATAATTACAGACTCTATATATAAATCAGATATAATAAATCATTCGTAGAGAAGAATCGCGAATTCTCGATATAGGCAGAATTAATTTATATATACATATCTCTCTCTCTCTCTCTTTTTGATTGCACATTTATAAAACAAAAATTTAGTTAGCCAAATTGAACGATTAGTCTAGGCGAATTTCTTTTTCTACGAATAGCGAAGAACCTATCGCTTTTATAATGACAATCACTAAAATACAGAAAACACGCGGAATCGCGACGGCACGAAATGCAGTTGAAACAAATGCAGCCTTTTCGCAGATCGTTCGGCGGACAAGGTAAGTTTGGCATGCATCGCTCGCTCCTTCGAGCAGCAAAGAGCCATCTATGGAATTACCCCGATGATTAATGGTACGGCTGGCTCGGGGCACCCTTCTACCTTGTTTTCCAACCCTGTCCCCCCTCCTCTCCCCCCCCTCGCCTACCTGCCTCTTCTCTACGTGCTCTTCTCTCTCTCTCTCTCTCTTTCTTTCTCCTTTCCCTCCCGAATATCCGACCGCCTACGTCTGTTGCGGCCTCCGCCGACGTGCTACCAGCCACTGGCCCACCTTGGGCCCAACGGCTCCGGGGCCTCGGAACTCGTCGTGCACGAGCCGGCCGACGAACTGTACGGTTACCGTGTAAAAAAGTGTACAATGTTAAACCCGCGCGCTGCCCGTGCCGACCGTATCTCATCCGTCCGTCTGTCCGTCTGTCTGTCTGCTCCTCTCTTCATCCTGTCTTCCCGATTTAATCTAGATTAAATATTTAGATTACTTTGTGCATCGTAACCGTGAACTTCATTGAGATCCCCGCTTGGCTCATCACTTTTGTATATTTAGTCGACGTGGCGTTGCTGCGCTTGCGGATATTTAGTGCCATTTGCAGATCGTTTATAAGGAGACTGCTTCTGCTTGTTTAAATTTTTAATAATTTAGCGGATGAAAATACAATGCATATGTTTACCTCTATTTGTCTTTTTTGTAATATGTTGTTATATGTTTATCTCTAATTGTCTTTTTCGTAATCTTTACACTTAGTTTCATTGCCATTATCGTCATGGAATTTATTTTTCTTCTTTCTATAATGTTTACATGAACAATTTCGGATTATTTCCGCTTGTACCATATGATTTGACAATTTTAGATGCGACTTTACAAACGTTCAATTCGGGAATAGATTTTTAATCAATGTTCATTAAAACACATTAGAAATTTTGTGTTCACGAAAATCGTTTTATCTGAAAGACAAAAATTGTTGTGCGAAGTTACTCGCCTTTTACGAAGTCGTAACAGCTCGTCTCGAGATAAAAAGAGAGAAATATGAGAAAATCATAGGCACAAATATGAAGGACAGAAAGGAGAGAGTGTACGATGATATGACTCAGGGCAAAGTGGAGCGGCGTCGAAGAAGAATCGGCCGGTGAGAAAGAGAAAGAGAGAGAGCGATAGAGAAGGCGAATTCGGGATCGCATGTCGGGGAACAGTAAGACCTCCCAAACAACCCCGACGGAGGCATCTTCCCTGGGAATAGCAGTGATTCCGGGGAAATGTGCAATATCTTCCGTGATCGGGTATTATTACGTCGTGATTACGGGTTTTGATCTAGGCTAGAAGCGTTCACGGAGACTTTCCCCTCTCCTTCCCTCCGTTCCTTTTTCCCCGCCAGCACTTGGTGCACCGTCTCGCTGCCGATATTCGCCGGCGATGCAGCGTCGATGATGCGGCTAGGAACGAGCTGAGGTAACCGGCGAGAGGGAGGCAAGGAGACGACGGATTGTCCTCGGCGACCGGTCGCCATCGTCGTCGTCACGTCGTCATGCGATTCGTGACGACCGCCACCGCGAATCGCCGTGGGAAGCTACGTAGCTTCCATTCCATAGTTTTCTCTCTTCTTTTCTCTCGATGCCTCCTCTTCTTCATTGCAAGCGCGCTCTCCGTGTCTTCCTCTCGATTACGAGCGACGGGATAATGAACGATCTATGGCCGCAATGCCGTTGCCTGCTGCTCTTTTCCCTCCCTTCCTCCTTCTCCGCGATAATTCTGTCATGAAAACGGTCGATGATCCCTGCCGATCCGCTGCTCACGAGATTCTATCGAATCCGATAACTGTTTCGGATTGATGCGGCCGGCACGATCGAGACACGCTCCAACTAGCGCCGCTTCATAATTGGAGTATGAACCGCACGTATTCTTCGTGTCCGGCTCAATGTTTCTCGAGATATTTTTTTAAAATGTGGGATTCGTTTTCTTACGATGTTGTCTTTCTGAAATACGTATAGAATTTTTGTAGAGTCATTTCCGATTTCACTTTCCTTTTGTAACAGATACAAAATTTTCAGAACCTTCGAATAATGATACAAAAAGTTAAGAAATTGAATTCAAGATAAGAAAGATTATTGTTTTTCTTTCATTACTCTGCAGATAATATTGTCAAATTCCAAATATACTGTTTTATATATCTATTTTTTTTTCTCACTTAATCAAAATTAGAAAATATCAATCATCAGGAACGACTGCTATCATCGCGAGAAGCCGATATCCGCGAGTTTTTAATCGCGGTTCTTAATCGCGACGGCAGGAAGTGCATCCGTGGAAGGGGCGTATACAACGTGAAGAGCATTATAGTATATACATAGGTATAGCTACAGCCGTTTTAGAGGTCCGTCGAGAGGTTTAATGACAAGCAGCACGCGATCACGCGTCGCATGTAGGTTCGCACTTTGGGACCCGAGATTGCCGAGGGAGACATTATAAAACCATGAGACAAAGGGTGGAACGAAGTTAAGTAGACGGTGCAGTTTGAGAGGAGCGGGGTCACCGAAAGAGAAAGAGAAAGAGAGAGAATGAGGAAGGGGAGAGCCGCGGGGAGAAGTATACATCGGCCCGCATTGCGGAACGATGCGCAACAGCTGCACCTGACACGTCATTTGCGTGGAACGTGTATCAGCACCGACGACGGCTAATTATTATTCCACGTGCGCGAATGCATGCGCGTTCGTTCATTCGTTCCTTCGTTTCTTCGTTTGTAAGTCGTTTTTCGCGGACGAGAGAGACACTTGTCCTCTCCTTACGACGTTATCCGCTCGTAATGTATTTTTTTTTATATAGAAACTATAATACTTAATGAATTTCTGAGAAATCGATTATATTCAGATTAAGCTATTGGCGCGTGTTTGCAATTTAATTTGAGATTAAAGCAATTTTTCATTGCAATCCGATTATTCATCGTTGTACAATATTGAATTGTTTTCGAGGAATTTCAAGGATTTCTTTATAAAGAGATTTTTTTAATACGTAACTTGTAAGCGCTTATCAAACCAATCTCTCGTCTTTTTCTTTTTAAATACATGTCTTATTGTTAGTCATTATATTCGCATTGCTGCGCGGTATTAAATCCACGTTATATCGCGATACACTTCACAATGTTAAGTTATATCACGATTACGCATTCCCTCACATTTACCTTCCATGTTTCATCTAAAAATGCACGCTACTGTAATAAATGTCACTTCCGTTCGTAACTATACTTCTGACAAGAAAGCTCAACGCGACAGGCGGCCATAAATATAAATGATCTTGTCATTCTTATTTATCGCGTTATTTTTAGATTGATTAATTATATAATAACGGTTATAGTTTCACGAAAACAAGATTTCCGAGACGCAATATTTCATATATGACATAATTGTCTGAAGCATTGTATTTTCGACAACGCTTCCCTTTTAAATCTTTTAGTCAGCTTTATTGCCAGCACACACACACATTCGACGTCTTTGAAAAAATTTTCCGGAATTCACTGTCTTTCACTGAGCGTAGGGATAGTAATATAGTTATTTCGAATTTCTGTCGGCCAATCTGTTAACATTGCGCCTATTGTGTCCGCGTCCATCAAGGGACGTCGAATCACCCCCTAGGCATGAAATTAAACCGTCACCTACCTATACGTCCCGCGCACGATCGCGGCATTCGAGGTCTTCGGATGAAATTGTCCGTCTAATTTTATCACGACGGGCTTTAAAATGATGGAAGGTCTCTCCGGGATAAGTCCGGGCACGTGGGGCCAAGGGGAGTCCCGTGGTTGGGCTTTAATAAAGAAGCCCGACGCGGCTGGTTCGCGACGGGAACTGTTGCCTGCATGGCGCGCGTCAACCGTACCGAGGAAATACGTAAATCCTCGGAATCCTCCCGAGGGACCGCAAAACGAGTTTCAGGGACGATATTTGACTCGATAACCTGTATTTTACTTTTGCGCATTTACGCGGATTTCATATTTAGATATGATAATCCTAGAATTAACGCTGTCAATATGAAAAATTGATCTATGAATAGGAAATGATTATATTTATTAATTTCTTGGACAACAGCTTTTCCAAATTATGAAAAAAAGAAAGACCGATTTATATCTACTTGATAAAATTACAGATTTTTAATGGAAAAAGTTGGGAAAACAGAATTGAAAATATCTGTTGATTGTTTCGTACTAGTAAGGCAAGCATACATTTTTCAAATATGAGTACTGTCCCTGAAGAGATTAATTTAGGACCTAGATAGAAATGTTGTATTTTTGTTCTAGCCTTGGTTTTGGTTTGCGACGTAACTAGTTACGTCGATAAAAATAGACTTTTATATAACAATGTTTTTTAAAACATCAAACGCTCAATTTTAAATGCTAAGCTTCGATAACGAGCGAATTTTAATGTCTATCTTTGAAACGCTTTGAGAAGATAACTGTGAAGTATCGCTCCCATTTTATTCTTTGACAAGTATTTTAATTTAACGTTGTTCAACGCATCGCATTATAATGCAATTGACATGCGTAAACTAATATCAGAGATATTTAAATTCAGACAGTCAGCAGTTTTTGAACACTATGTTATTGGAAAAAAATTCCCAACCTAAATTTTTAGAACACAATAAATATATAATTTAGAAAATATATTACCGATATCATCACATATTCAGGAGAAAAATTATTGTAAGAATTATAAATTATTAAAAAATCATGAAAAAACAAATCTATCAATATTTTTTGAAGTTCAATAGAGCAAATTTAAATAGGTTTTTTAAATAGATTTTTTAACATTTCCATTCGTTATTGCAATAAATCGCGCTATATCTTGAAGCATAGTTACGTTCTTATCGCGCGAAGGTCTTACGATCTAGCTTACGTCGATTCCTACAGATTCGCGGGCTTTATCGGTGAGCACGTTCTCGAGTAACCCGCGGAAGTCATTTGCCAGGCACGATAGGTAATTAGCGCGCGAAACGCCGATCCGTCGAGATAGCGTGCGGGCCTTCCTCTTACGCAAGAATCCGCGTCGTGTGCGCAAAAAACCATCGACCACCCACCTTTATCTGTCAGCTGTATCGCGACCTGATCAGCGGCGTTGTTGCGTACGCAGATAGATCGATAAGCAGTGTAATACGTAGAACAACGATTCGGAGCAGATTATCAAAATGCGCCGCGTGAGATGCGATTGCGTTTTTTGCGGAATATCATGCAGAAAAATGGGGTTACGAATGGCGAAGATTGCCATTTAGCGTATTTTATCTGTGAAATATTAATAATAATTTTTCTGTTAATTAAGCGTGACTTCAAATAGCTAATTTTTACAAACGCTTTTTTTACACGATGCATCTCATTTTTTATTCAAAAGATATATTTTTAAATGTATAATTATATCTTTGTATATTTCCATAAAAAAAAAACCGTAAACCGCAAATATATTTATTTTAATACGTGTATATATGACCGAAACTTATAAACTTTCCTGAAAAGCTTAACTGCTTCAAATCCTTGGGAACGACGAATTTAGATATTACGGGAATTGTGCAACGATAGAGAGGACGTCTGTAGGCATTGTAGGAAACGATTATCCGTGCTCGTAAGCGTAATTTCCGCTTTAACATCGCACGCGCTGCTTTTAAGGTTTAACGGTCATTATCCCGGCAATGCGGATTTTATCAAACATGCAAATTGGGTCATAAACGGCTCTGCGTTGAAAACAAAGCTTGTAAATTGCGGCATAGAATTTATATCAAGATATTGGTTTTCTACTTGTAAAATATGTGAGGAATCGCATCAAGATGTCCATGTTTCGTCAACTACTGTTTTAAATCGAGAAAATAATGAATATTACTCGTTATCATTTTAAGTATTAATCTGATTAATTTATTACATTATTACAAAATACAGATAAAATAAAAATAATTCTACTTATGTAGAAACAAATTTGCGATACATGAAATAATAGGATTTTTAATGAACTAGGTGTCTAACCGAGAAAATGTCGCATTAATAACATATGAATTATGATTCGGAATTATCATCCTAATCCCTCATCAAGGTAGAAAATTTAACGTGTAGTACGGTTAGCAATGAAAGGTCACAACGACGCTGTAAAACGCTATATAAAGAACCGAGCAACCGCGTGATACGCGGTGAATAAAAACACAAATTGTTGCGAGCGAGGGTAAAACGTGGTTTCGTCGTTATGACTATAATTTGCCGGAATTCCAATTGTAACGGTAAAGCCTCGACTTTAAGCCGCCGTTGATTGCACGCTCGCGCAATTCGCGATCGACGGGGCACGCGAGGCACGCGTCTCGTAACTTTCGTCTCGGTACCGGGGAAAAAGAGCAGGCGGGAAAGACACGAATGGCGCTAATAAAGCAGTCGGATAATCCGCAAGCGGATCGGTGTTTCGGGCGAAACGGCCCCATGGGTGGATAGCAACGGCTGCGCCCCATGACTCTGCGCGACGTGATTAAAACTAGCGTTGAATCGACGGTGCCGAAGCCACGGGGGGCTGATTGTCCGGGGGCGAGAAGAGCCGCCTCGTGCTTAGGCTAATTTATCGAGATGTCGTCATGCCATCGAATCTTTATTCGCGACGTGTTTTCGCTTTTAACGAATCTGTTTGCTGGAAATTTTGCGTTTGTATTTACAGAATTGCGAAAGATAAAAAGATTTTAAAATTTAAAAGATTTAAATAAAAAAAAAAACTTATTTTTTTGAAATTATTTTGTTTCTAAAAATATCTTGGCCCTCTTCTGTGATTTTTATTTTGCGCATTTATAAGAAAGATTTACTATCTTTTTAGCTTACATCCAGCAGAGTGAGTTTTAAAATCTGATATACGTCAGACTTCCGCAATTGCTCAATGCATGTCTTTTCTGAAGAAGCCTAACAGGCGATAAAAAAACCGTACGGTAAAAAATGTACGACTTATTTTTCTGACGGTAGTATGCCAAGGTACGCTCTACTTTTGTCATCGTATTGTGTCGTAGATCACGATAAAGATAACGGAACGATGGAAGATTTACACATCGGTGAACTTTGACATGTCAAGGGCATTGAATAAGATGATTGGTTGGTTCGGACAGGTACAAATCGCCGATAAATGGTGTTCTTATTTTAGTACCTCGTATCAGTTAAGCGATAACCATTTATCTAGCGATGTTTCGAAATTGACAACTTATTTACATCGTTTTTGTACGAGTACAGTATTATATAATGATCTTGTTTCTATGCGTCTGATAGATGGACAGCAAGCAAATGTCATCTATGTAGCACGTTTGATATCATAATACCAATGCACTTTTGTATATTTTTAAATTAATCTAGAGTTTAATATAGACTACAAAAAAAATAATCCATCATAATTAATCTTCTTGTTAAATGCGCTCGTTCCTTTTCCATGCATATATTCCATAACAATTAGTACGCTTGCAAAAAAAAACACTTAATTTTCTCGCGAAAGCTCTTTTCACGTATATATAAACATGGAAAGAAATTTATATTCGACAAATGAATTATTTAAAGAACCATTACATTGAGAGGCTACAATTGCGTAGACATATATGGAGCGCGTAATCACAAAAAGCGATCGGCCGCGTTACATTGCATACGCAGAAGAGAGAGAGATTTTGCATACAATTTTACAATCTAAATTGAACAATATCATAATGGATGAAAAAATGCGACAGAAAAATACCGCACCACGAGGAATAATTATTCGCCCACAATATTACGAGGCGCATCGCTGTGTCGCTGTACTTAAGGAAAACCTAACGATTCGCGAAATCGTCGAGCGGCTCGCGCTATCGGGAGGCGTTTTTCCTTTCTTCGTCGACACGTAAATCCCAAGGTGGGCTCGCGACGCACGTTGCGTCATATTTTTTTATCGCGAAGGCACACGCACATATAGCGCGGCCGCTGTTATCGCGAATATTGCCTACTCAACCGCGACCTATATGCATTCGCAATTTTTCCGTCTCGCGATTGGACGCGGTCGGGGGTGGCTGAAAAAAAATCCAGATGCGTGGCGCAGATTGGTGGTGAACGATACGCACTGAAAATGGGAGCGCACTGTTATACGCAGCGCGAACGACATTTGTCGGCAACGTTTCGCCCACATAAAGGGGGTTGATTTTATGCCGCGCTCGCGACACGACCCGTTATCGCGAATGTTACTTCCCCCGCATATTTTTCGTTATACGCACTAATTGCGAGCAGCGCGCCGGAGGCTTAACGAAGAATTTACGACGGTCAGGTATCGCGAAACGCAGCAGCGCACTACCGCCTTTCCTTTCATCTAAACAATCGCGTATTTTATTCTCTTCCGACGTATACATGCTGTTTCCGGCACGAAAATTATGTCGCGCGATAGCGCTCGAAGGAAATCCGTACGGACATCGTAATTCTGTTCTTTCGAGATTTCTCTTTCACGATTACATTTTTTTATTCGATTTTAAGTTGATTGAAATTTTCTGAGCAATTGATGCTGGAATAGAATAGTAATTAATTATATTATCCGCGCGCGCGCGATGTTTTGAAAAATCTGGATAATAAAATATAATATAGTTAGTATATATTTTACTATATTATATCTAATTTCTTATATTTTATTATTATAGTTCACAATTAACAATTTTATATGTTTTCATCAATTTCTAGAATATATGAAAACCAAACATAGCACAATAACACGTGTCACAATCAGACTCTAATTAGATTCGCGCGTCTTCGATTCACTCGTTCTTTTCTCACGTTAGTTTCTCCGGCGTGCCTGAGCTCGTGCGTTCTCTCAAAAACCGCCATCGCGTGTGGGTGGCAATGACACATAATAATAACGCTCGGTAACGCATCGCGTGCGACAGCGAATCGCGGTGGCGGCGTCGGGGCCCCTCCGTTTCTCCTTGATAAGCGGGTGTTTAATTGGCGTTGAAACCAACGGTGTGACGGGAACACACCGTGTGTGCCGGTGGCGTCGCCCGAATGCCCGAATGCCTGAATCCTGGCCCCGGCTATATACGATACGCAGGCGGATCCGCCATCGCTGGTGCGTTACCACGGCGAAACCCGGTAATTACCCGCGGCACGCAACTTCGTACGTGTGTATGCTACGTCGATGGGTGTACGACCAACGTAGCGCTGCTGTTGTTGTTGTTGTTGTTCACGATGGCGGTACGTACCCGCGGCGATTTCCGTTCGCGTTTGTTCACTATGGCGAGCGACTTTCTCAGAATTACATACATACGTAGGTGTCGTATCGCTATGTGGAATTTGTGCGTGGCATAACCGGATACGCATCGTCGCACCGATTTATATCGATTAGATCCGGAGTCGAGGTAGAGTTGATGGATTGGAAAAGCCGCGAAAAGTCGTGCTAATCGCGATTGTAAATTTTCTACACGCGAATACAATCTTTTAGATTTAAAAAGACTACTTTTTAAAACTAATAATGATGAAAATAATTGGATTCTTATCTTTAAATATATCGGTTCAGATTGACTGACATATGAAATAAGCCTAATTAACTTTATTAATTTAATAATAAAAATGAATGTGTGTATATATGGTTCCTAGCCGGACAATAAGTACGAAGTAGTTATTTCGAATGTTTCTGAAGCGTTTTGTTAAGATTTTATCGAGGTTAATTTTATGTTTATGTCGGAGTTTTGTTTTCAGAAATTAGGAACACAACCGTATCGGATGCACACGTAGTAATTATCGTTTGTATGTAGAATCATGACGATAAAAATACATTATTCTCATTTACGTAATGTTATTTCAATTCCCACGTCACCGCGGCGGAAATTAAAATTCTATCGCACGGGATCGGTAAACATCACACCGGTCATCATTCGATACCGAGATACACCACCGACAATAATAATTATCGAGATCACGGGAGATAGCGAGAAGGATAGCCGGAGTAATTATGAGATACGTCATCTCGTCTATTGATTTAAGTCTTCCTATCGTTCGAATCCTTTTCTTCTTTTTTTTTCCTCGAACGCGGCAATTAGTTTGAAAGAATCCGTGTGTGAGAAAAATGGCGGAGTTGATTTTCGATTATACGGCGAATTATCTCGCGTAACATCTGTACGCTTTAACGAAGACAACGAATTCGCAACATGGCGAAGTGTACATCTTCGGAATAACGTTCGCCATTGCGCGCGTCGTACGACAGGAAACGCGATAATTACTCGCTGCTTCTGTATTCGCGCTGACGTGTTATTATGAGCGCACGCATAAACACGTACACGCATACGCGTGTGAGATCGTATGACGGGTGTAATAAGTACTATCGCCGAACGCGATCGCTCTTCTTCGCGACAATGTCGAAGCGAAATTAATTTTTCATACTCAAGCCCGTTAAACGAACGCTATTCCGTGGCGCAAAGGCTATTAGTTAATCCACCATTTTGAAATGGTGCGATAGGAAACCCGATAATCACCGACGGTGTGCACGCTTGATGGCGCACCGCATTCTCGTTTGCGAGTACCTACGTCGTCGGTGACCATGGCGTCTGCCACACGCGCGTTATTTCAATATTACACATCACTGGCAACAAAATAAATCGCGAACCGGTGAGGTAATTTTGTATAATTCTGCATAATAATCATCGACCGCGTCGACGAATTTACTACGAATTAATTCCGCGTTTATTTGGTAGGCTGAAAAAAAAAAAAATTAATCAATCCGCTCTTTCTCGTTGTTCGTTTCCCGTTGAAAAACCGTCGAAAAGCATCGGCGCGATGCGCGAAACTTTATCGATCAAATGTGATAATATTATGCCGCATAATAAACGTAAACAACAATTAACCCATCGTATCGAGCGCGGCCCAATTAATTAATCATTGTCGGCTGTCTAAAATACCGCGAATTCAAATCGCGACGTAATTGGTCGTAAATCCTTACGCTACTCCTTCGCTATTCGTTATTCAACGGACCGATTTAGTCATCTCTTTACACATTTAGCATACAAATTTTTAACCATGCAAAGAGTCATCCCGTTACGTCAAAACGCTACGAAAAAATAGCGCCCATTATCGCTAATGATTCCAACAATAAGTTATATTTATCCAAGCGAGTTATATTTATCTAAGGTTTAATTAAGCGAATGCTAATCGTGTGACTCGTGGATTCTACTGAGATGGAATAACGCGAGCCACAATTTGCAGAATTTCTCGCTAATTATTCGACAACCTGGCCAATTATCATAAATCTTATTGACACCTACTCGGACGCGTTCACGGTAACGTAAACCGGGGCAAGTTGCAGGAAAAGGATTACTTTCATCGGCGCAAAAACGATCGCATTGTATTCTAATGACTATCTGTATTTGGAAGGGAATATAGCTAATTGCTGTGTGTACGAGATTTATTATATCATGGGAAATATGTTATTAATAGATAAGGGCTTGAGAATTGAGCATCAAAACAAATATAGAAAATATTTTACGTCAATATTTTTCGAGCGCATTTTTTCAATTTTCTCATATAAGCATTTTATTAATATATCCACTATAAGACATATATAAAAGAAATTAAAATAAAGATCTTTATTAATATAGATCTGCTTGTTTTTATATGCATATTTTTTCGTAGAAAAATAAATGGCAATATATCCTTACGATTTGATAGCTAAATACATTTGGAGGAATCTTTAGTCGATGATGAAATTAATAATCTTTGTACAATGATATTTGGTCGATCGCTCTTTCTTTGCCGTCGGTAATAGAACGTGATTTGTGATTTTGCCTTTGACTCGTTGAATTGTTTATTGTTGTTCAGCATCGGCAGACAGCGTACTATTGTACACGAACGGATTTATGGAGAGGAGATGCTCATGGGTCTCCATGAGCTCTCTGCTCATGGTATTCGACTCGACTTGCACCGCATGTTTGTACACACGAGAGCTCGCCTGCATCCGTTCTAGCAAGACGAACCTCACTGTCAATATTCACTAAATTAATATATACGTCTGATATCTGCATTATATCTCCGGAAAATTCTGCGATGTTATGAGATAATTGAAGAAAAATTGAAGACAAATTAATGTTAAGAAATTTGATAATAAAACATAATTCTTTTAAATTTACAGAGAGAATAGAATTGTATTTGTTTTAAAATTGATAAAATTTATTATTTAAAAATAGATTCAGAATATATTCATCTCTAAATGTATATGTATGTCGACATGATTTAATATTAAATAATTTAATCGACTTTCTCATTTGATTCATGATTTTAGAATGCCTTTGCAACTTGATAGGATTATGAAAGAGCTTTATCAATATTTATGATAAGGATTGTTGGTTAGAGTAAATAGCGATTTTAAATATTCTCAGCGATGCAGTGATTGGGGATCGTGGTCTCATTATTGTATCGCTTGCATTCTATTCGGCAATCATACATCGTGTCTATTATTGCACCATAAATTATAATTAGCGTAACGTCAACACAACGCATTTAACTAATAAATTCATTGCCCATTGTGTGCGCAAATTAATGTATGATAATTTAGTAGATTTTGCTAGAATTAGATCAATCACGGGAAGGGGAGAGATGATGTTTGACGGAACGATAGATTGAAAAAGCGAACGAGAGCTATGCTCCTATCGGAATTGCTAAATCCCTTATGACTATTAACACGAATGCAGATATAAGAGTACCACATATTCTGATCTAATTATTCGTATTATAAGCTTCATATTGCCTCATGATTAACGGATATTTCTATTTATGCATAATTACTCGGCGAATATCAACATATTGTATCGTATATTTAACTATTATATTATAATATAGGAACTTTTCCCCAAATATAAGTCACATTTCGATTATTTGTCTAGATTTCATTTGAATTGCTAAAAAAATTTTGCTATAGCTTTCATAATAATGAATATTAAGAGAATCCAATATTGCCTCATGATTAACGGATATTTCTATTTATGCATAATTACTCGGCGAATATCAACATATTGTATCGTATATTTAACTATTATATTATAATATAGGAACTTTTCCCCAAATATAAGTCACATTTCGATTATTTGTCTAGATTTCATTTGAATTGCTAAAAAAATTTTGCTATAGCTTTCATAATAATGAATATTAAGAGAATCCAATATTATATCCTACTAAATAATTTTTTTCCTCAAATATTTTTGTTGGTTTTGTGCAGCTAAGTCTGAATTATAAATTTTTCACGCGTTGTAATTTCTTTTTTATTTTCATTTCTGCATTCTTTCGTTGCAAAGTCGTGTAATTGGGAATTAAGAAGGAGTTATAAAGCAGAAATGAAATTTCGCAAATTATTGAGACGCGAAAATTTACCGGCAGCTACAATCCGTTCGCCAGTTGTCCGCCGAAATCTCGCGATAGATCTTTGGGGTCTATTAATTACCTTTACTTACGGGGCCGTTGCAGTTGCCGAATAGGAGGCAGAATGGTGGGAGGTTATCGGCATGGGGGTAAAAGGCACTTAGAGTAAGAGTGTATAAAGCAGGCGCACCCTCTGCTGCAGGCGAGCGACAGACGGGTGGCCCCTTTCTCTGTCGGGTAGAGTGGGGAATATTTAAAAAGTAATATCAATTACATTTGCATATTCACCACCCACCCATGACCCGCCACCGTTCGCCCTGTCCACCCTTCGCCGTCCTCCGCCAAATCCCTCAGTCCACCCCTTATAACATAGGGGCTGTGTGTTTTGCCTTCATCATATATAGATCGATTGAGGAGGATTGCATGAACTTGAGAAACATCCGATAAACAATCATACGGTGTGTTAATAAAAAAAAATATAACGAAGAGCCAGCTAATAATATATCTTTATCCGTTTGCTTTTCTTATTATCTGCGAGAAATATATGAAGTATTACGATAAATAGTATGAGAAATAAAATTTGTAGACTAGATAAATATTATTAGTCTCTCTAATTTTTATGTCCACGATATTCTCGGCCTTTGACTGTCACGTGTAGGCACTAAATGGTCAAGTTTTTTTTTTACGGTGAAAAGATATAACAAAAGTTCTTAGTTTCTCTATTCTGATAAGAAACGAGGATCGACGTATAGTCTCATCGAACCTGTCGAAACCTTATCGAAGTCGATTCTCGTCGCGGCACAAACGGCTCGTGGCGAATCTTCGTCGCGGCCGTCATCTCGAGATTCTCGCAAGGAACGTCATATTTTTATGGAAACGAGGAATATATTAAAGTGGGCGGCGGACGCGTCGTCTCCCGTTTACTCGACGTGGTTTCGCAAACTCGCCGAGGAGAGCGAGGAAAGAGGGAGCAACGAGGGAGCGGGCTGAAGGGGGGGGGGGGGAGAAACTCACGGTATCGGGTGCTCACGGTTGTATCGGTGTAAATCTTTGTTTGCAGGAATTTACGTAAGGGCAGAGCGAGTCCCGGCAACGAGGCGCCGCAATACGATAATGCGATAACGTTTCCCCTCTCGCGTCTCTTCCCAACCCTTGCTTTCGGCCCCTGCAACCTCCCTGCCCCCTTTTCAGCAGGGATTTCACCATTGTGCTTGGTGCCGATTGTTACTTCGCGCGCGGGCGTTAACATAACAATACGCAAATGCGCGGCCGCACTCCTCGGTTTTCTTATTCCTTCGCGCGTTCGCTCTTCTTTCCCTCCCTATGTCTTTTTTTTTTTTGCTCTTTCTCTTACGGTCTTTTCTTACCTCTTTTTTTTTCCTTACTTCTCGCCGCAGCGCTTTCGCATTGCGACGGAATTTCGCGTCAACGTGATTCATCGACTTTAAACGGATTTTCATTGTCGAGTGCGAGAATAACGTATAATCAAAAGGACTGTTATTCTTACTTCGCTCATTTTTATTCAAGATTAATATTCCGCGTGCGTAATGACCTGTTTACATGAAGGGATAGCACAGATTTTTTTTTTTTTTTTTTTCGTGAGATCGTGAATCGGAAAAAAGTCGATGCGTGTACATAACTGACTTTACAGTATATACTCGTATTGTTTCAAAGGTGGAAAAATATTTAGCGAAAAAGAACAGAGTTTATATGATATTTATGTTACTGCGAATGTGAAACCAATAGCTCGATGCGAAATTAAAATTTATGGAACAGATTTTTGTAGCTCGCGATCGAGTTTTCCGACGCATCGGAAAACCTCTAACACACTTCGATCGCAAGGACAAACGAATGAGAGAATGCGGCGAACCGCGAATAGATCTGGCTCGAAACGTAGTTATCGTTGCCGCACTGCCATGATTATTTTCATTACGGTATACGTGCGGCCGATCGCTATCTGCTACGCTTCCCACTGTACAGCGAGCCTTAGATTTCATGTTTTTTTCTTAATGATTTGAGCAATTAGCCACGCTGAGTGCCCTGACTTCTCGTTCCAGTTCGCTCCTTCGTCTCCTCCCTCTTCCTTTTGCTAGTCCGGAATTCGCCGTGAGTCCTCCGTCGAGGACGAGGGAAAAAAATAATGGCGTCGGCTGGCTTGTTATCGCGCCGAAGATGTGCGTGCGTTATTATTTGCCGTGCGAGTAATTAAAGACAAACTATTCGCGCGCGGGAAATGTAATAATGTTCTTCGCGGAGATCGATGACACTGCCACTAATGATATTACGCGAATAATTAGCGGGACCTTGCGACATAGATCGCGAGCAGTTGAATCGAAAGACCTAAGCGGGATTCGCGGAATCGCGATTATCGAGTGGCATTTCTTCCCGAATCTCTTAGACAACGTGGTAATAACATTCTCACGCGGTTAACTCGACGAGAGAAATAATTAGCGGTGCCACAACGGCCGCCACATCGTCGATTGCGAACAGCCGGCCCGAATGATGCTCGGACCTGCCTGCAGGCTCAGGTGGCTTCGCTCTCTCGGAGTTTCCATTGTACAGCGTACTAGGGTGCATACATTACTTTTGTCGGGCCTCCCTATATACCGTCCTCGCGGCACCCACACTGCGAGTCGCGGCAGGTGTTGTTTGCCGTACACCCCGCGGTACCGGCCGAGTTCTCGTCGCACTCGCTCTATTCTTGAATTTATCGCCCGTGAAAACTCGCTTTCCGCGTGCAACGTGACGCCGATTACCGTCGGGGACGCAATCGGGGGCTTCGCGAATGTGTCCTGTCCATCAATAGCCGGTAGAGTTCACAATATGTTGATAGCAATGCAAGGGTATTTTAAAGCTGTCACTCGATAAATTGCGAAGAATAAACTTAAAAATTGGTCCTTTATAATAGATATTATTTTACTTTGAGATTTAAATGGACGATTTTTTAAACTACAAAGGATTTCATCTAACAATAAGAATAATTTAAGTCTTAAAGTACATTTATTTATTGAAGATTTTTGTACTTTTTCATACAATATCAAAGTTGGTCCCTTATAATAGACATTATCTTACTTTGAGATTTAAATGGACGATTTTTTAAACTACAAAGAATTTCATTTAACAATAAGAATAATTTAAGTACATTTATATATTGAAGATTTTTATACTTTTTCATATAATATCAAGTTTATCGGAATCTGAAGTTTGTGGTATCATTTTCTATTTTTCTCCTCCTCTCTCCATTGTATTAATTTTATTGGATCGAGCGAGATAGATTGAAAATGGACTGATTGATTCGAGCGCGACTAACGAACGCGCCGGCGGCTGTCGTTGAAACTTTGAGATAGCGATAAAACGCGGCGGTGTCTCTCACGGGTACCGCCATGGGAACAATTTGCGGCATCCGCGTATAATCGTGTTACGAACTCGCTTTATTTAGATTTGATTTCAGTAAAAACTCCGTCGCGTACGTGACGGCACGTACGTATCGCGTCGCCGAGCTCGCCTCCGACGTTCCTTCGTTTGTTTTCGCTTTACGATAGGGCGATTTCGCGGCTATCATTCTGCAACGGATGCCATTAAATATAAAGCTAAACTTGAAATATCGCGTTACGATGTTACAATGCGAGAAAATAATAGCAATCGTCTTTGATCGCAGGCGCGACTAAATGAAGGAAATGACTAAATGAAAGAAATTTGTGATAGAACAAGATTTCTCTGATTTTGAAATAAAATTGATAATCAGCAGCGCGGTTTCGTAATAATTTTAAATATAAATCTAAAATTTCGTATCATAATAATGTAACACGGAAAATGTAGATAATTAAATGATTTTATAATTTAATTAAATTGATAGCTACATAGCGTATAATCTAATATTTTAACAAAAGGAGTGTTTATATTTTTAAATTGTTTTTATTGAATTGACGATAATATAATGAAGATAATAATAATTATCTACGTGCAACTCGGTTTACTTCACGCTTCTTCTACAATGCGTTACAAAGTTTTGTAAATAACTGCACGCGAGATGATTAAGAAATCTTCATATCTCAGGGAAATTTGCCGGCAATGGCATTCGCAATGAAGAAAGCATAAAGCAAACGCACGCGATAAAGTCTTTAAAGTCATGCCATTGCGTATGACCGTAAAGATTGTTCATGTTCATGGAAAGTAATCGATGATGGAAAAGCGCTTCAAACCGCGGGTGATATTCATCATGAAAAGTCTGCACGAGTTCCCAGGTAGACATGAGTCAAGTCGCGTTTAGGCGTCGTCATTCGAAGGTGTAATGTCACGATAAGCGAATGTCGCATTATTTACCGTGTTTATCACAGAGACACGTCGCTAAACGCGAAGACGAGGAACGGCGGGAACGAAGGAAGCAGAGGGAGAAAGAGAAGAGAAAAGACGAAAAGGGGGACGAATGGAAGGGGAGAAAGAGAGAAGTCAAGCCTAATATGGCCGCCGCGTTTTCTGTATGCCGGTCGTAGATCGAGTAGAAGCGAGCAAGACGAGCGAGTGAGCGGGAGCGGCTCCAAAGCCGAGCTCTCTCAATGCCAGTCATCTCTCGGAATGCGCTGGTACGCGTTATACCTCCGTAGTTTGTATTCCCGCATCGCCCGCGACGGAAGACCTTCGGCGAGCGCGAGTCCTCAAAGAGGAGAGGACATGGGGCCGCGCGCGGCGCGGTTCGGCTCGGCTCGACTCGGCTCGCCGTTCATCTTCGAAACGCGCGTGCGAGAGATGCTGTTTTCGTCTAGCCAGCCAGTGCGGCCATTTTGAGTTTCTCAAGGCGCCACCTAGCACATGGCACGGTTCGCTTCCCGTCACCTGATCCGGGCGACGTCGGAGGAAGGTCGTCGTCACCTTGGCGGTCGCGGTCGTAGATCGACGATCAAAGCGATGCGCGGCACTTATCTTATAACGCATTTCTCTAATTTAAATTCTCCTTTAACCTAATCGAAACGTACCTCTTTATCGTTATCACGATATAGCCCGATAGGACACCGCTGATAAGAAACGGTGAACGTCGACCTTGCCGTTTGTTCAATCCTCATGGGGAACCTCGTGTAGCACGTGGTCGTGATCGCATGCTAGAGCACGTGATCACCTAGATTAACCCTGTCACTTGCGAGGTGAGGATAGGCACTTTGAAAATTCACTGAAAGACCGATACTCCGAAAAACATGTCTCGCCGAGAGCACGAGCGCGAGGACGACGACGACGTTGACGTCAACGTCGTCGTCGTCGTCGGATTTACCGGCTGCGAGACGAACCACGGCGGGGTTCCTAGCAGACAGGGAGAGGAATACGAACTAAGGGTTCTATATCCATCCGACGAGCGACGAGGAGCCGGGCCGAGTCGAGCATAGCATAGGGAGCAGAGCAAGGAACACTGGCACCACTCCTGGTAGGGGTAGCCGACGTCCGTCCCGAGTCTTTCCTCATCTGCAAGTCGTATAACCGAGCTAATTATCAAGTTAATATGGCCATTCTGTATGGAACCCCGCGAGAGAGTGGGTGGAAGCGAGATGCTAGCAAGGGGTGGCGCACGGCGTGCGAGCGAGACGGTTGGAGGTACATTGATATTATAAGTTGCTTCAATCGCTGTATTCATTTGTAAACTAACCAGGCTAAATGTATTCACCACCGCGAGCCGGCGCGCCGATAGGCGGAGCCACGGGTACGACGGCGCCCTTCCTTCCTTCCTTCCTTCCTTCCTTCCTTTCATCCATCTACCTTCCTACCCTTACGCCATCGGCGTCGCCGACTGTTTTCTCTCGCCAACGTCCTTCTGGTCGTCCTCGATAACCTCGTTCTTCGATGGTCACCATCGTTATACGCAGACAGAGCAAATTTTATGTCATCATTGAGTCGAAGATTCTAATATTCAGCAACAATTTCAGCGATTGTTTCATCGGAGAACAATGGTATAATATTTATATCTTCTTTATTATAAACTTTATTGCAAGATTTAAGTCTATATAAGATTTATTTTTTAGTTGCTTATTCATCATTTCTGTTTTAACTTAAAACATCCTAGTTTTTACTCTTGTGCTGAAGGCTCTTATTAAATAATTATTGTATTAAATATGACATGTAGAAACATATAACTTTTCTCTTTTCCTTTCTTGAGTTTTTCGCAATTGCGAGATAAGCCGGTATTGTAACGAAGTGGAAGACTTCACCGGCGCTCATACGATATCTGCTCCTCCCGACACGGCTATCCTGAATCTGGCGAGCGCTCCGGCGAAAGCGGAGGCGTACACACTCTGTCATTACGTTTCATGTATTCAGATTTTTTCCTGCGAGAGCGGAGCTAGCGCGGGCGCCGGCGTGTATTATTATTCCGGAGCAACTTTCCGCCCACCTCTTTCGCTTCCCTACCTTTCCTCTTTCTCGACGGCGTGGAATATCGCTATGGTACGGGCGCTCCTAGGACGACGACGACGACGACGACGACGACGACGTCGTCGTCGTCGTCGTCTTACGGTTCGTCTCGAGAACGGAGACCGCGGAAATATGAATGCATAAATGCATAAGTGCTCCCACTACTGTCGTCGCGGCCACCACCATCTGGTCCTCCCGCCTACTTGATTCACGTCGTGATTCCGAATTTCTTTCTTCGAAGACACTTTTTGCCCTTTGACCCGCGCTCGTCGGAATTTCTCCCGGCTGAGTTTCGGGCTCTTTCGCTAGAATGGATTCGCCGACGTAGAAAAATACTGGATGTTTCATCTCGCGACATGGAACGTAGAACGTGCTACAGAAAGAAAAGAAGAAATTAGACATTAACATTCTCGTATATCGGAGAAAATTCATCGCTCTTTATTTTTATTCGAAGTCACTCTATCTCTGTAATCGCATGCAAGTCTGTGCGCAAGTTCCTTAAGAGATTCTCAATAGAAATAATATTATTATGATAAGTACCGAGCCATTCATGTTCTTCAAAGTATATAGTACGCTTGCACGCTCTCAGATTGTATTTTGGTTGGACGAAGGATACGAGCCTCCCTCTCCGAACGAAAAGAGAAGACGCACCGGTGGTGCCACGAGATTAAAAGACAAATTAGCATAATGTGTGCCTGCGCGCCCCAAGCCGTCCTGCGAAGAATTACGGGGATAGTATGCTCGAGTACTTTCCTAGTATCTCTGCATGCACTGCGACTCTCATAATAATGAATCAAAATCTTTTTTTATTAACTGCATATACTTTATTTATCTGAAATTATCGAGCGGATATTTACAGATATATTTACATCATACTTGAAGTTTGAATAAGAAATATACTAAAATACTTACTTATATCGAATTAAATTTATTAAACATTCTTTACAAGAAAATTTATTACTTTTTTATTTGAAATTCATTAGTCTGTTTTTTTATCAATATCGAGACTTCAGTGATTTTGATTACGCGGCGATAGAAAACGGTCCTCAATCCGAATACTTTCAGCGTGCGGAGCGTAACGCGTCGCTATCACAGCAACGCTGGCGAGTTTTTAATCAGGCGTCGTGCTCGTCTCTGTCTGGTCGGCAACCAAAAAGGACCGTCGACCGTCGGTCGACGTAGCGAGGGAGCGGGCAATAGAAAAGGGAGAGGATGAGCGGGGGACGTTGGCGGCGATGCAAATAGCGCGTTTAATAAAGTGTCGCACGGCTGCCATTTGAATATTGTAGCATATTCACTTTTCTCATCGAGTCTGCGCGAGGAGGAGACGGAAAGTTGACATAGAGATGACGAAGAGAGCGAGAGAAAAAAAAGGAGAGAGAGAGAGAGGGAGAGAGAGGCGGGAAGTTAAGCAAGGTGGCGAAGAGAAAAGCGTAAGAAAAGGCGGGGAAAGTTGACGGAGAAGATCCGCGACTAGGAGGGCGAAGAGATCACCGTGATGTCTCTCGGTTTATATACACACGAACACACACGTGTGAATGCGTATACATACTTACAGATAAACATGTACAGGTCGAGCGAGAGGAGAACGGTGCGAATCGCACTTTCTTCGCTTCATGCATGATTCAGCCGCAGTATCTCATTTCATCTGTGCCGCCTCCTCCGCTAAACTATATCTCCTAATGGTAATGCTATTCCGCGGCACATATCTCTTTATATTACGTGGGCTGCTTGGCTGACTGGCTGGTTCACGGTTTCTTGGCTTGGGTATATCCCGACAAAAGTGCTTCCACCACAGCCACCCCCTCCCCTACTACCCTTCAGCTCGACGTTAGCACCCTATCCTCTCAGATCTCGTAGAGCGCCTTTCTCCCGCGTTTACCACCTTCGGGCAGATCTACCCTTCTAGGTGCGAGCAGTACCCCCGTGGTGTGTACGCGCGTGTATACGTGTGTTTGCACAACGCGTCAGTGTGCGCGCTCGGCTGGGCGAGCGCTTTCGTCGTGGTCGCTCTTGAGCGCGGAGCACTGGAGAAGAAATAAAGAAAGAAATTGTTAGTTCTCGCTGTTTTAAATTACCATTTATTACTACACATAAACCCGACCTGGGCCGGGAAAGTCCTACCAGCGGCCATCTTGTCCCACCCTCGTGAGGGGTTGAGGCAGCAGTCAGGGGATCGCGGAGTAGGCGAAGGCAGGGTCGAGAACACCAGTCTATATCATCGTCTTTTGCTCCCCGCATCCCGTTTTCTCCACCCCAGCGTCTTCTCTTTTTCATAGAGACGGTCCTCTCTCTTTCTTTGTCCGCCTACGCGACTCTCTCTCTTCTCTTACGAAGTTCGTATATCTCTGTACCGCGCGTAGGGTTGAAACCCTCAGTAATGATCATTACCTCCGGCATAGTGACAAGTGAGCCCGGGGAACCGGCGCTACGACTGCAGGAAATGGCCACAGATAACGCTGTCATGGCCATTTTTATATTATGACGAATGGATCATCTTTCTTCCGTTAACTTGGCCGTGCTAGGGCGCCAAGACTGTGAAGGGGAACGCGATTGATAGATTTCGCGCAACTGTTTCACGCTGTATATTATGACATCTTTCTTCCGTTAACTTGGCCGTGCTAGGGCGCCAAGACTGTGAAGGGGAACGCGGTTGATAGATTTCGCGCAACTGGCGCAACTGT
>NW_021853425.1:128434-152490 GCF_003651465.1 Formica exsecta
CGCTCTTCCAGCAAGTTTACTTTTTTTCTCGGTGTACATTCGTTGGTTATTGTAAAGTCGAACTCTATACTTTTTTGATACTTTTCGATTTTAAGAAAAATCAAAATTAATGTTGCAGATAATGGGCATAATTTGATTTGTATTATCATATATATATTTTTAATATAATAAAAAAATAGTCTTTTTTATATAACTAGATGACTGAGAGGCAGTTAAGTATCGTCAGAAATCGTACTTGATAAAACTTAAACAGAAATTAGAAAAGAAAGAAAATTCAAGATAAATCTATGAAATCATATTTCGGTAAAGACTTCAGCACGTTCTTGTAAGACTATCACGCATCTAATATCGGCTTTTTTCTGTTATAAAATGTACGATTCTTCCCTCTCGTAACATTTTCTCTATTTCTCTGCTTTTCTTCGTCGCAAGTGGCGACCATAAAGATCTCGACAAAAAAAAAAAAAAGGAAATATCCGACTCGATAATGTTTCGTTTCGGATCTCATGGTGCCCCCCCCCCTGGCGCGATGGCCTTTTTCAGCCCCCTCGTCACGCGGCAATAACGGCACCGGGCAGTCTTTCATATCGTATCGGGCCAGCTCGTCTATGTGGAAATGCGATCACTTAGAACCGGCCTCGAAGTATAATTCGCCTACGTCTACGTAGATCGGCGTGCCGGTCGGTTGCGTCCGTGTGCGAGAGTCCGAAGAGATCGTATATTTTTTATTATTGGTCGATGGAGCCGGTCTCCGGGGGGGCGGGGGGGAGGATAGAATGGCGGCGGGTAGGAGGTTTTCGATAGCTGACCACTCGACTGGATGCGGATGCTTCCTTCCCTCCTCCCGTTCAAGCTCCTGGTGTCCTTCTCTTATGCTCCCGTTTCCTTCACCATGTTGCGAAAGGAAACTGTTCGAGTTGGAAATATCCGACTCGATAATGTTTCGTTTCGGATCTCATGGTGCCCCCCCCGCTGGCGCGATGGCCTTTTTCAGCCCCCTCGTCACGCGGCAATAACGGCACCGGGCAGTCTTTCATATCGTATCGGGCCAGCTCGTCTATGTGGAAATGCGATCACTTAGAACCGGCCTCGAAGTATAATTCGCCTACGTCTACGTAGATCGGCGTGCCGGTCGGTTGCGTCCGTGTGCGAGAGTCCGAAGAGATCGTATATTTTTTATTATTGGTCGATGGAGCCGGTCTCCGGGGGGGCGGGGGGGAGGATAGAATGGCGGCGGGTAGGAGGTTTTCGATAGCTGACCACTCGACTGGATGCGGATGCTTCCTTCCCTCCTCCCGTTCAAGCTCCTGGTGTCCTTCTCTTATGCTCCCGTTTCCTTCACCATGTTGCGAAAGGAAACTGTTCGAGTTGACATGAACATGTGTGTGTGTGTGTGTGTGTGTGTGTGTGTCTGTCCGTACGTGTAGTGGTTGCGTATATTTTTCGCGCGTGTGTTTGCGCGAGTGCTCCATTCCATATATATGTGGCACGATGGACCGCGTATCTCTTAGGTCGAGGTCGTTTTATTGAGTGTGGACGGCGGAGAAGCGATTCTCATGTTTTTACATCGAGGCAATTTTTCCATTTCGCCCCGTTGCCTTCAAGAACACGGACTTTCGACGTTTCGGGATCGCCGGCCGTCTGGCTATTTCTGCCCGTCTCCTCTTTCGCGATTCTCTCATCTCTCTTATATCCTCTCTATCTTTCTCGGATCAGTCCGTCTCATCAGCCGATATCATTCGTCCCGTACGCGACACGAAATTCGAAGGGACATCTTAAGCCGATGTCTACGTTTAGATTGCCATCGCAAGCTTGTGAGTGGTCGATGGACGCGGGTAGAGAACTAATGTTACAAAATATTTAATTCGTATGAATTCAGGAGGGAAGATTGCATGTTCGGGCAAGTTAAAAATGATTTTAATACTGCACAAGCTTCTTAAAGTATACTTAAGAAAATAAATTTGAAGCTTGATGTATCTTCCAAAAAAAAAAAAAAAATTTTTCAGTATTATATTATAGCTATTATATAACAACCTTAATAATTAAGCATGATAATAATAAAAAATATAGTCAGAAATAAAAAGAATAACAGAATGTAGTTGGAATAATTATAACAAAAATATAATTAAATATGTCAACGACAAAAATACAAATCATTTTGTGCTGGTGATAAGCATTGCGCCTACCCTCGATATCTTTCGAATACAAAGAGTCAACCGTCCGCTTTCCAAAATCTAATCATTCCGAAAGAGAGTAATCCCGCGAACTTTCAAGGCGGGCTGCTCATTTAATTCAATCGTCAAAGCGTGCACCGGCGGACTATCCGTTATTAACTTTAGCTGCGTAACCACGTAGTATGTAAGAGCCATCGCGAACGTGGTTATTCTAGGGGTAGTGTTTCTGCAAGGGGGTTGGTGGTTCACGAACGCGACTCTCTTTATCGAGAGAGAGTATCCTCCTCGAAGAGGATCGGAGTATCGGAGGTAGTCTGGAGGATTCCTTCGAGAAAGCTCCTTCTCCTCGAGGTGAAGCCGCCGGTTGGTTCGCCTTCGCTTTCGGGGGACTGTTCGCCGACGAAGCCCGGGGATTGGTCTAGGACGATGGCTGTCCGTGCTCTGTTCTCTCTCTTTCTATCCGTCTCCCTCGTACCTCTCCTCGGTGGCTTGATTATACGTTGACCTAAGAAAATCAACCACCCACTACTACCGGCACAGTAGCGCCAGCCGCACATCCTCGGCTTTCGTCCTTCCCCGGTGATGGTGGCCGGGGGTCCCGCCATCCTTTCGACCATCCAGCCGAGAGGAGAGAAGCTCCGAGGCGCGCCGAACAAGCGAACCAGGTGCCCCCTTTCTAACCTTCCTCTTCCATCGACGACGGGGCTGCACCGCCACGACTAGGAAGAGGGAGAGGAAGCGAGCGAGGGGTAACTCATCGCTTATGGATACTGATGACTCGCGCAATGAACTCAGACCGCGCTAAGGGTGGTACCGCTCTGCGGTAAACCCGCCGTTCTTCCCTTCTCTTGTCTTCGGCACCCACATCCCTTTCTCATCTCTTCTTCGCCGTCGTCGTTCACTCGCCTCTTTCTTTCTTCGTAGTTATTTCTCTTCGTGTCCCTCTCTACTCTACCCACCTTTCTACTCTCCAACCTGCGATCTTTCAATAACATTTTCCCTTTTTCTCGGGCCAGTTGGGGGAAGATAGCGGAAATTGTGTACCCGTCTTATGTATAGAACATGCGGGAGCTTCATTGCAGCTCGATGGTCTTGTACGTATTCTGTAGTTTCAGAGTAAAAGCGATTGAGTTAATGCCTTTCAAGTGACAAATGGATTCACTCGTATTCTCCGAAATAACATTTAAATGTAGATCATTAATGTCGCTAACGGTTTAACGATAAATTTAAAAGTGTTTTGCATATAATTTAAGATTATACATTATTTTATACGAAATCTTATATTTTTATCTTTTTTTTTTGATTTTTTTTTATATTATCTTAGCCTTTAAATCTTGCGTAAGAAACAGAACAGAGAATATAGTCTACTTTGTATATTCATATACGCTTATACGCTCTGACACGACTAACATACTTTTACCTTCAAACTACCTTTGCTTAAACGCCTTGACGCGGCCTCACGTGCGCATTAAACGAGCGCGATATGCGCGGAATATCGCCGGGCTAACGAGGCGTTACAAAGTGAATAAAGTAGAAATTCCGTCGCAACGTCGTCGAGGAAGTAGCTTTTGCCACGTACGGCTTTCGTACTTTTCTCTGCTTCTCTCGCACGCGCGGCCATTTGTTTCTATTACCTCGTGTTAAGGGAGCCCGGTCGGTCGGTCGGTCGGTCGGTCGGTTGGTTGGACTCCGGCGCCCCAAGGTTAGATTTATTTTCACTTCACTCGGATATTTTTTTATGGTCCCGCACGCGCGGGAGATAGACGCTGGTAGTCCTAGAGGGAAGGATCTCGCACGCGTCCGATCCGCAACGGACCCGGTCTCAACACACGCGCCAAATCATACTCTGGACGTGCACGTATTCCTCGCGTGCGCGTGTATGCGCGGCCGAGCGGACAGGATCGGTCGTATAATAAACCCATAAACACCCCCGTTGTGCGTTGAGAAAAAGAACGCGGGGTGGTAAGCAGGGGCGAAAGACACAGACGAGTCCACCCCTCCCGGGATAATACATAAAATGCCGTGCACACGCTCCGAACGTTAGCGTGCGGATACATACGCGGCAATACACATCGATCGTCGAAGAGTCTCTGGAATAATTTTCAGGAGCGCCCGGTTCATTATCTCGACGATTCTTCTCTCTCTCTTCGTGAAGTGTCCATCGCATCTTTTTTCGCGAGAAAAATTATGCAATTGTTTTCTTATTGTATTTACTTTGTCCCGTTTTACAAGATATAAAGGAAAAGAAAAAAACTGTAATTAAAGATAAACTGTTGATCCACAAAAGCCATTAATCAATATAGAAATTAAATCATCTGCTAAAATCATCTATCATTATTTCTAATACAGTCAATTTTTTGTAAAAGTATTTGAACTTTTTGAAGTTTCGCACGAATTTCAAGATTATAATTCTATGGGTTTAGGCGATAAAACATCCCTGATGAAAGAGAGATGCCCAATCAGACGTATCGTATATCGGTAATATCGACGAAGACGACCTTGCGAGCGCACGATACGCACACGTTGCAGCGTGCATGCGTGGTATGCAACACCGTGAGACATCCTCCGGTGAAAGAGAGACGCGGGAAGGTGAAAAGACAAAAGAAAAAGTCGCAGGTGCGGGAGCGTAAACGGGGAAGCGGGAGGGAGGAGGGGGAGAGAATTCCTAAGCACCCGGAGCGCAATGCTTACCCGCGGTAACGTTTAAGCGTTGCCATAAGTGAGTAGCGAAACCTTACCGCGCATCAAGGAAACAAACAGCTGGCGTGCGCAATATGAATTAAACATGCTGATTAATAATTAACAAGTTACCGGCTCTTTGCTCGCGTATACCGGTATAGACGGTGGGTGTTCTATCTCCTATTCTTCTTGCGATTTCGCTCGCTACATGTGAGCGTCGCGCTCGATTAAATTTACGTTTGACATTCTAGAGACGAGATATAATTGTTTTCGAGATATTAAATTATTTATCGCACAACTCGACAGTAATTATCTCTTTCGCTTGTATTTAATGTTCCGTTTTTTTCGCGATATGAAAATATTTCTGCACGTTCTTTTTATTCAGTACGTTATCATCCGGTAACTGAATAATGCCGGGCCTTGAAATTTTACTTGTTGACGACTCGAACATAGTTCAATTTAAAGTCGCTGATCAGATTTGCCGAATGAAAGCGCTCGCTTTCGCCTTTGATGATAGTTTCTCGCTTTCTTCACTTCGCGTGTACATAAAGATGACGTTGTGCTAAGAAACAAAGTCGCAGTTGAAATAGCGAAAACTCGATTTAAAGTTCCGTTGGCGCGAATTAACGAAAAGGATGAAAGAGATGCGTTCGGTCGTATTTATATCTCGGCGGAGAGAGGATTCTATGGTAATGGTATCGCTTTGCAGAAATCCGATCAATTCTGCCTGTAAAACGAGGGGAGAGTCAAAGAAGAAGAGGAAGAAGCCGACGAGACGACGGAGGATCCGTCCGACTCGCTCGCTCGCGCGTTTGCCTCTTCATGTTTATTAATGTCCCGTACGTCCGTCTATCGATTCGCCGTTTCACTCTCGTTCCTCTCGCGAGATAATGATACTGACCTACGCCAGCTGTCGCGTAACCGTTGATTTAAATGACTTAACAACGCCGCGGAGAAACGCCGGCAGCCATTCGGGCAGCGCGCTCTTGACACATTGACTGCATATATTACTGTAAACGTCGCCATCGACGCGATCGACGCGATCGACGCAGGGAAGAGATTGAAAGGCGGCGAACTGACTGGGTTCAAGCAAAAACACATGATACTGTCGAAATATCGTCGAGTTGAGCACAATGAAGATGAAAATAAATTTACATAACAAATTCCCTATACGAATAAAGAAACCAACTTGTGCTTTAAAATATTTTATTATACATAACTTTATAAAGTTAAAGTAAAGTTTGCTTCTTAAATTAAGCAATGAATAAAATTTCTTTATCTCTATGCAGACTTATGTAACTAATCTCGTTTAAATCTGAAAAATCGTTGGTATCTTTACATTTTCCTCGTGATATTGTATATCAAATTAGTCACAGAATCTGTCCCAGAAATATCGTCCAGAAAGATCTGAAACCTTGTATATCTCTTTGTTGGCGACGGTTCTGATCTGAACCGGAAAGATCCGCGATAAAGCTTCCGGCAACCCCTCTCGCAGACTCATTAATATCTTGTATTGAGAAACCGCATAATTGTCGCTCACACCCTGAACAGTTTCAACGTTGTACGACGGGTAGGGTGACGAGTCCAGGAAGTATGCTCATAATTGCTTGGAAGAGGGAAGGAGGAGGAGGGGAGGGAACAGAGAGGGACAGGAGGCGGATGGAGAAGCGAGGCAACGAACGACACGAGAGCCGTAACGCCGTTGTTGTATGGATTAATTAGTGATAAGGCTTCTAATGAGCGGCAGGTAAGCGAATCAGCAGGCGAACGATTAAGTAAGCCGAGTTTCGTATCACGGTAGTTCAGTCTGTTTGATGCGTTAGGATGGTGTATATAATACGACGAGGAATATAAGTATCCGATCTTTAAGCTTGGTTACCATCTTTTCATTTTACATGGATAATAAATCCATTTTATTTATTTATATAATATTGAAATCTTTTTTGACTATCTTGTGGCATATACTTGAAAGATCAAAACATAAATTTTCTCTGCGACGTCTAAATATAGTTATGGGATTGATCACTATAAATACATTTATATAATTATTATATCATAAGTATTTAAAGTGGAGAAGTATCGAAACATTGATAATAATATATTATGATAGTTGGTATTTTTATTCCAGTTCAGATATGTATTTAAAAACATTACGGCTTCTATTGGATTAAATTTCACTCGCTCGTAATTGTATTCACGTGCTGATGCTCTCTTCTCGTTTACATCAAATTACATCGGTGCTAACAGTCGGACAAGAGACGTTCTCTCGATTGTCGTGATCACGCCGTCTCTTTCGATTGTCGCGACGGGCCGGGTTCGTTGCCATGTATCCTAACGAAATTATGCAGTTACTTTGGTGCAACGTGACATTACTGGAGACAACAGACAAAAAAAAAATAATGGCCGGCGTCGCTCGCGCCAATGTCAGAGCGGATGACGGTGTACGCGCTTATAGCGAACGGCGGCCGTTGAGGAGAGACACCTTAAGAGGGCCGGGGAGTCACGTCCTGTGAATTGTGGGCCACGTGACAGAGGCGTGATCGAGGTGCGACGCGATGGAACAATGCCATCGGAGCTCTTCGAGGAGGAATCCCGATACCCCGCGCCCATCTTTTCACGAGCTGCCTCGCGCGATGCGTCGACAAACGTCGTTTGACAATCGGGCCGATCGCGACTCGGTCCGCGGCGCGGATGTCTTAAATCGATCGATAGACCGACTTCGAGTCATTCGCAAAGTTTTACCGTTTCGCATCTTGACGAAGCCGACGCTTAACGGGACCAAAAACTTCCACGCGTTGAACTTCCAGCGTTCGTGGCGAACTCGAGACTTGTCGTCGCTGTTGTCGTCGTTATTTGCGTTTTGTACAAACATACAATACTGACAAGAATCGCGCTTTACGCCAGGCGAAAAGTAGATATGTACAGTAAACGATAAAATCCTACATTGCGATATAATAAAACAAGAAGCAGATCAATTCTTTTTTTCATAAATATAATCAAATATATATGAATTTCAAGAACAAAGTATTGACTTTTCAGTTTTATCAAATAAAAGCAAATTTTAAGAAAAAATTTTTTTTAGGGATGTTGTGTGTAGTATGTGAAATTATTTGCGCCAACCGGGCATTATTAGTACAATAAAATCAGTCAATGTGATCTCTGTAAACTGCTAACCATGCTTTACGGCGTCATTGGCCTCTAACGGGATCGAGATTTTCCACGGGAAGCCTGATGATAGTCGGTCGTACTCGAAATGCTCGATTTACATCGTGGAAGCGTAAAATACACATAGACTTTTATAACTGGTACGCATTTGCTACGCCGCGTTCTCTCGTAGCCTTTTCTTAATGAAGCTGTTAATCGCCGACGCTCGATTCCCACGAAACGAGAGCTGTCTTCCCACATAGAATCTGCGTTTGCCCTTGCACGTTTTATCTTCTTACATTTGATTAAATACAAAATAAGAACTACAATCATCTTTGATTCTCTCTTTGCATTAATACATGAACGTATTTTCATATATTAAAACTTAAAATAATAGATATCTGTCATTAACTTTATATTTATTATCTGTATTTTATTTTATTTTGCGTACGCTGTTTTATTTTAAATACAAAAGGCGAAGGTGTAACTGAAAGGAACGGAGTTATTTTCTTCGCTCTTTTTTTTCGCGCGTCGTAATCGAAAATTACGGCGGTGCGCCAAATTTACCGTGCGCTAAAGCGATCCGCTAATGCCTCTCTCTTAATGAAGCCATCCATCCTCGACGTGCAGGTAGTCCGGCGAACAGCTGTCGATCGATGGTCCGTTTTCCACGGCCATAATGGACCGTGGCCGACCACCGCGGGCCGTAAAGCGAGCGTAAGGCCGTCGGTAAAGTAAGTAGGTACCGCCGTGCGTGTCACGCGCGTTATAAGAATGCGATAAGACGCGTGACACGCCATCGCGTCCCGCTTGCAGACAATACAAAATCCGTCGTCGGCTTTCCGTTCCATTCTGAGAGACATCGCCGCGCCATTGTGTCGGCCTGATGTTCGATGATACCATACTTGAAGAAGAGCCTCGGGCCGGTCTGTCTTGTGACCTTATTCCACTAAAATATACGCGACACGCATGTCAAATGAGTGTCAATTGCATCGTGTTCTCCGTTCAAGTCATTTGACGTTCCAATTTTTGGCGGATCGAAAATATCGCCGATTCCAATTAAAAATAATTATAAATCCTAGTTTAAACGTGTAGAAAGATATTATTTTTATATCATATTTTTAATCACAAGCACGAGCTCATGTAGCCGTCATCCACTAATTATTCTTCATGGTTAAAGTGACCATTATGTAGTAACTAGTGTGTGATATCGCTATAACAGATAAAGTACTAGTTTATGACTGAGATTATAAGCTGAACAAGTGATATTCCCAAGAGAACAATCACACGTTCCACAACTAGAGACGTAATATTAATTTTTTTTTTCCAAGAATGGCTAACTGCCGCAGATGTTTTCGAGGATGATCTTTTTAAGCCGGAAGCGAATTTAAGACTGGTTTTGTCGAAGAGAGAGAGTTATGTTTCTTATTCATCCCGTATCAAAGATACAAAGCCCCTCCTCATATCGAAGCAACTGATGACGTCTCGTCAGGCATCGGGACAATAAAGATTATCTCGATGGTCGAGGGTGTAAGAATGGGTGTTACCTCGTTACACGGTACCCCGTTGTACCTACATTACACAGTCGCGCTCGCACGTTCCCTCGTATAAACTCATACAGACACACCTATGTGAGTATATATACGGTCTTATTATCGCACCGGTGCAATTAAAGAAAGAAGCCTAGAAATTAGTGGGTGGCGGACGTAGGTAAGTATAGAGTCCGTTGCGGTACGAGCGAGTGGCACCAACCACGAGAACCAAGGGGGATGGCTCGTTGAATCTACGAGGAAAGAGAGAGAAAGAGAAGGAGAGGGAGAGCGAAGCTCCTGAATATGCATGGGCCAAACGGAACGGGACGAGGACGAGATAAGGGCCGACTTATTTTTCCTGCCTTTCATTTTGTACCATCCTTATTTTATTTTGGCGCTAACTGCTACCGCTACCCGCTACGCCACCGGAGATGGCCCTCGTTTCTTTCTCTCCCCCCCCCCTTTTCCTGGTCCCGTACGCAAAGTCATCTTGCAACTTGAAATTCTCTCATCGTTACTCGATATCGCGTACCATTTTATCTAAAGAGCCGAAGGCGATCGCCGCGTTGAATATTTTGACACTTAATTGTTCGTCATTACGCATCGAGAGGGAAATCTGCACGGGCAGAAAGAAAAGCTTAATTATTGCGATTTATCTATATTATTAATCACGATAGAGAGAAAGAAAGAGCTGTAAAAGCGATATAAATCAAACAACTTATGTTTTTAAAACGTCTTTTTGAAATGTTTGTTTATCTTAAACGTTGTGATATCGATTACTCGAATCATTTTCGTAAATACTTATAAATATTCTTGAAATGTGAATAATGAATTACCAAACAAATTGAAACAAATAAGGAAAGATATATGAGATATCGAAATGAGCATTTATAAATGATAGACATTTTCCAATTATAGAAATCGACGGTAAAAGCTTATAAAAATTTATCGTGAAATTATTTTTCGATGAAACGATTAAATCCACGGAATTCCATAGCTCGTTAAAAAAGATTGCTTTCTCGTGACTTTATGGGTGTTTCCCTAAAACACCAGCAGCATTCTGTACAATTATTCCCGGTGAGTTTCAGGGGCGGGCTAGAACACTAATGGGACATTAAATAAAAATATTCATTGGTGGCCGAAACGCTCGGGTATTGCACGGTTTACTGTTTTATGGAGCTTAATTGTCGGAGAAATAGGGCGTTACGTCGAGATATTTATTTTACAACTCATTTATTAAAAGGCGGTAGGCTTCTTTGCGTCTCGTCTCGAAAATTCAACTATCGTGATAATGTTGGTTCTAATCCGTTAAATGCTATGTTAAGCGATTGAACAATTCACATATATAATTCTAATTATGATTATAAGAAAAGGATCGAATCGCGGATATTAAAGTAAGGATGATATAAGATCTTTAGATATACAGATTTAATCTCGTCGTGATTAATTGTTCCTTATCGACAAATGCACAGTATTCGATAATCCTATTGCATTTAAGCAACACTTTTACATACCGCAATACGCTAAGGAATTTATTGACCTTGTTGTGACGTCTGCTGAGTCGTCTCACCTTTCGACTTATGCAAAAACGTCACGTGTACACGGGATCGTCGCAACAATAGAGCCGCGTGCTTCGAAACGGCAGGCAGATTGACGGAAAAGGCTCCCCCGAATGGACGTCCCGAAAATCGTCCCGATTAGTATGCATCTTGCCGTATCGCGCCTTACAAGCTGGCCTTAATGCTCGAGGCCTTTAAACTCTCTTCCTCTTTCCCGCGATCGGAGGAAAAAAAGGACATGATCAAGAGTATGCGGACGGAAACCGGGCACGACCGTTTGTTGCCGGTATTTCGCACCCGGCCATCCGGTAGGGCCCCGAAAAATCGTTGAGGTCCTCCGACATTCCCGGTCGTATGGAACTGATCCGCGATTGCAATTACTAATGCGTATTGTATATATACCACCCTCTTCTTACTTAAGTCTGTCTAACTATTTCTAACTTATGATAGGGGTCGAATAATCGATTGGACGTATCTGACGTAACTGAGTAATCGGCACCAAGTGATTTTCGCATCGCGAAAATGACTTCGGATAATTTCTAGCATTATTTTACACAGAGCATTGAGACTTTTTGCATAATGCATGCGAAGATGCGGGAAGTCGCGTGCAATTGCAAGATGCGAGCGGTTGAATAAATTTTTGAATTGTACTCGGTTCGTGCAGCGGCAAATGTGATCGTAGCCGTATATCGTCATCATACCGGTCCACCTGCTCGTTGACTTATGGTATTCGATAATCCCCTGAGAAAGGATGGTCGGCATAAAGGCACGCTTTGGATGTCAGATAATATTAGATTATTGTTGGAATTCTCGTTGCATTTGACTAACGGATGCAGTAGTCACAATTGCGAATGCGCACATGTTCTTCTCTCACCTGCTTCGATGATTTAATGCAATGGCACTGCGAATAGATTATTTAGCGATGGAAGATCGTCTTCCAATCGTCTTCAAGTTAAAAAAATTCTTTTTCTAACATCGACAGAAAAAATTTTTCCTAAGAAAAAAAAATACTCGGGTATTATATAAACTTTGTTTTATCGTATAATAATATACTTATATAAAATGTCATCGTAAATGACCACATTGCGTGTAAATGAAAATAACTAGGTGAACGCAATCGCGAATGACAATAATAAATAAATCTACGAAACTGTTAACTATTATTGACCTAAAGTTACACCAGTAAGAAAAATGTCTACGTTTAATTAATGACATGGTTATTTGATAAATATGTTATGGCCATCAGCGCGATTATTGATAATGTTTGCCCCTGTGTTTAATCTTCATAAATTACTCGAATGATGGTGGTAATTACAATGCTGTTAGATATAAAATAAAATAGAAACTAATTAATTATGGGAAATATTATAATTATAAGCAGGTTTTGCTTGACAGATTGAAGAAATTGAAAGCTTTTTCACATTAAAATAAAAAAAAAAAAAAAAAACATAAATATAACGACAGTTTTAATTTGAAGCGACAGATGGTCTAATAACAGTCTGGTGAGATCAGTAATTATACTCCGTAATAGGTTTCTATCGCGCGAAATTATCTTTTAAATCATCTTGGCGAATGACTACAGTTTGTTGAGGAACGAACGAAGTGCTCGCGCGTTGCGCAAGCTTCAGGATAGAGTAGAGTGAAGAGGAGAGACGGCAGAGAATATCAGCACACACACGGGAAAGGCAACCCTTCGAGCGCGGCCGGTGCGCCGCGGCAGGAAGGAAACGCGAAATAAATATAGCGCGGCGCAGAGAGCGCGCGGCCGGGCTTGGGAGCGGCGTGGGCGACGGAGAGGGTCCGCCAGGGGCCGAGGACTGGAACTGGACGGCAGTCCGGCCAGAAAGATACATATTTTTAAATATTTTAGTCACGGTCCGCAATCGCCTCGTCACGCAGCCTTGCCACCTACTGCCTGCTATACCCATTACGTACCTACTACTTACCAGGTACGTGCCTGGGCATTGCCGCGGGTACGCCGCGCGTTTCTGGCTTCCTCGTAACCCATTGCGGTTCTCTCTCTTTCTCTTTTTCTCTGTATCTTCTCCTCTCTTTTCCTCTAGTTCCTTTGTGACTATCCGGTGTGTAGGTAACTGTGGCGCACAACACGCGAGTTCTCTGTTCGCTGGCCTGATCGTGTGCGTGCGTTCCACGTGTATATGGCCGTATCGCGCGACTCCACGTTCACGCGAGAGCTTTTACTGGTCGAAACGCTTCGGCTGCGCCGGGAAATGTAACCGCCGCAACCGTCTCTACCGCTGTCGCAATGTCGTCCTCGATGGCTGACGTTGAAGATGGAGAACGGGCGTTAGCGTTTCCCTCTTGTCTTTCCAAACTGTTACGGATATTATCTGCTATGGATACTATCTACCAAATTACTATGGATACTATAGGTCGCTTTTGGAAAGAGATCGATCTTGAAAATTAAAAATTATTACAAAAGAATCGGTTGAAAATGTATTATTTTATCATCTCTCTTTTATCTCTCTTTTATTCTTTTATTATCTCTCATGTAATATTTTTTTATTTGGAAACGTACGAAATGAAATAAATATTTCTTTTATTCGTAACTTGATTTAGATTCAAAATATTACTTGCTAGAAATGTTCGATAGAATTATTTATAATAACTAGTATATTATTATAAATAAAAGATTTTAGTCTATTTTTAGAAAAAAAAATCATATGTTCTATCACGAAATTGATGTCTTCATACCGAGTGTTTTTATCTCGGCCTTAAATAATCTTATTATAATAATGTGCACCAATTATTATGGACAGCGGTCTCGTGCATTATTCATCGTGCGCATACATATTGCATGTTCTTTTATCTATTACTTTTCAATTATCGTGACAAGACAATGCTGCATGTTGTTGTTAGCTCCATATCTCGAATGATATTTTGGCAACGTTATTTAAAGCGCATGTTTATTTTTGAAACAATCTGCTTTTGTACCGTACATGTTACATTCCGTATTTGTTTTTAGTAGAACACCGGATGTTCTTCAGTTGTCATCTTTACCGGATATTGTATCCGTAAGGCATGGTGTCTTGCCGCTTTGTTGAATGCTATTCTTGTGCTCAACTTTCTTCGCAACTTTCTTTTTTCTAGATATAACATCGAAGCATTTTATTTGTTTAATATGAATATAAATATTATATTAAGATTTACATCCTCTAAGTCAATTATGAATACGATTCAATAAACTGCGATAGAAAAGGCGTTAATGAAGATAAATTAGATATCGCTAAATAAATATAAATATCGATGTCTGTATTAGACTTTTTGTTAAATAGCGAATTAATTCCAATTTGCGAAACCGAACAAAGTAATTTCGCGCCAGCGTTAACGCAACTCGGAGACAGTTGCTAGATCTCGGCGAGCTTAGCGAGGATCAGCGCGAAAGATCAAGCGACGAGGAAAAGGTTTTCACGGGTGGAAAGTGAAAATCCCCGCTAAGGTGGAAGCGGATTCGTCCTTAAGTACGCGGGATCTCGCGCGGATTCGAGAAGGACGGCGACTAGAAAGAGCGGTGGCCTGACACGAATTTAACGAGTAGACGCGTCATTAAGGGGGTGTTGGATATACGGGGCCGTAAGCCGAATGGGGGTGAGGGCGAGAGGGTTGCGGGAGGGGTGTACGGGAGCAAGCTGCGGTGGAAATGAAGGCGCACCGTGCCTGGAAAAATGCGAGCCTCCGTCTCTCCCCGCATACATTTCCATATATCAACCTATCTAGCTACAGTTGGTGCGAGCGCGACGGCGCCCGCTCGGCGACGCGGACGAGCGAGACGCGACGGGTGAAGGAGAGTCTGTGGATAAGGGGACCAACGGAATAAATCCAACTAATTAGACGAGAAAAACCGCGGATTAATTACCCGTCGCCTTTGCCTCTTCCTACCGGCCGTCTCTTCACCATTCTTCTCCCGAGACTCTTGCACCCTTCCGGCTGGCCGAGCGCGGTAAACAATTTTTCATTCCGCGTTTGGCGTCGCGTTTCATCCCTCTAGTCTCGTATGTCGATTATCGCCGTCGTTGTGTAAAGCTTCCGATGTTGTACGAGGAATTCTCTAATCAATTGTATTTAAACGCAAACTCTCCCTTTGTTAAAAATCTTTGTAATTTTTTGAAGATTCTAAAGTTGAAAGAAAATATTATTTCGATTTTATCCAATCTTTGACAATCAGTCAGTTTTGTTTAAGGATCTCTCCCTTCGTGTACATCTTTCACAAAAATGCTGATCTGCCGAATAAAAGGCTCGCGTTGCGCTCTCTCGCAAGGCAAATACCGGAACGAAAGCAAAAGTAGGAGGATGACAGAGGCGCGAGGCTTACCGGGGAGTCTTTATAGCGCGTCTACAATTGTATATGCACGTACACAGACGTACACACCTCCGTGCGAACAGCTATGGAAGCTTTCTCGCTGCGCGGAGTGTTTGCGAGCCGTTCGAAAGCTCTCGGCTTCGAGCGAGTCCGTGCTTGGGGGATGGTGGTGGAAACGGAAGGATAGAAGGCTGAAATGCAGATTTCGCGCGACTCTCGAGCCTCGAAAGCACCTCAACCTTCCCTGCTCGCACTCTCACGCCTTCATCTCCTCCCGCGCCCACCCCAAACCACCCTTACTACTACGGTTCACCTTTTCCCATCCTCGATCTTTGGCATCCAGCGTTTCTCATCTTCTCGACACTCGTGTCTTCGTGCTTCTTACCGCGGTCCTGCCACTCGTCTCCTGTGTGCCCGACCCTCCGATTTACTTAGCGCTTAGACTCACTTTAGGGCTTCTATAGTATCGCCGAAAGGGATATCTGTCGGTGACCGACTGCTTGGATACTTCACTGAATACGCTTGACGTTTCAACACGTTTCGATCGCTTATAATCGGCGTTATAGTATTTGATATTTCTCAATAAAGCTACTTGATATAAATTAATGCGATGCTTTATAATCGATTCTTTATATATTTTATATGTATTAATTTATTATACTTATTGTCTCTTATTTTTAAATATTATACATATAGAGACATTTCTATTATGTTCTGATATAATTAAAATTTCATCATACGTTTCGACTTCATAAATTTTACGGAGGTGACGTTAAAATACGAGTACCTTTCCACTTTCGCGAGATTGTCTTAGGCGACATAAATTCACCCCGAGATTTCTGTCAAACTATGCCGGAGAACAGAGCCTGGCGCATCCCGCGCGTTCTCCCGGACATATCTGAGAGTCTAATAATTCATTTTATGGAAATACCACCGACCGGGAAAGCCCGGTCAGAGGACACGGCGCGATCGGTGCCGAGGCGGTGGCGACTGGGAGGGAAGAGAATGGTGAAGAAGCCGAGGGGGGGGGGGGGGGGAGAGACAGCATATTTTCCCCGAAATTTAGCGTGGCCGATTTCGAGCCAATAAATCAAACTGACCGGTCCCGAGAATAGATCTCCATATCGAAATTCCTTAGCATATAGAGTGCAAGCTTGCGTAACCCCTCGGACCTGGTCCGTTGGAGTTACTTTGAATCGAGGGAGACGTTAGTCGCTCCCGTCTGCTTCCTCAGCAAGTCGCCGTATCCTTCACGACTCGCGGAGATGATGGTCCACCAAAGCCTGGCTCGCTATTTTATGAGGCGGGTTTTCTGTATGGAGATGGCTGGCACAGCGGCGACGGCGACTGGTTGACTGAATAAAAATTACGGAATATGTTGCATATAAAGTAAGTGAAAAACAGACCGAGATGATGAATTACTGTGGGAACAAGAGGGGGTGGCGAAGATAACGCCCAGCGCCATCGATCACGGGCCATGGCCAGCAATGACGCGACCTCTTTTCTCCTCAACTCTGACTGCAGTCTCTCCTCTTCGTGTCGCGGACGAGATTATCGTCTACTTCCTCCTCACCGGATCTCTCACCCGATACACACAGGCTCTATCAATTTCTTACTTCCTCCCAGAAGCTAACACGCCGCGGGTTTAAACGACGCGCGGTTAAACAAAGAGCTCCTCGGCGTTATTAATGGAAGCCTCGGCTGAAGCGCCTTCGGCATCATCTGGCCTCGCTCTTGTCATTTATATTTTGGAAATATCAAGAAAGGAATTAGTTTTAAGATTAATAATCTTCTAGTATGTTTTTTTCTTAAAATATAGCAATATCTATAAATATATAATAATAATTCTCTTCGACGATGATGCCTATACAAAACTTACAGATAAATTGATAAGACAAATATTATTAATAAATTTATTTTGTGAACGAATTGCGACTCGTCTAGAGTCTAGATCAATTAAGATTCTCGCAATAGATCAATAAGAGTATACAATGTTTCACATATTTAATTTTTATCGTGGTGTCCCCGAGCATGTGCATGAGCCGGATGTCTCGGCCGAATCAGATAGATCAGTCGTTTTATTTCGGCCTTTTTTCGGTGATAGTCGTTTGGTGATGCTCGACGACGGTGACGGCGTGACGGTTACAGTCACAGTCCTTCTCTTCTCTTTCTCTCCGTGTCACCCTCGGCAAACCACCCCGTCGCGGCGTGTAAGAGCATCTGACGCGCTGTCCCAGCAGGCCTCTGGGCTCTTTAGATCGTATCACGGAGGTCACGGTGCTTATACGCCGGCCGCTAACATTTTTTTAAGTACCGACGATAGCGTCTACCGGACACGGCCAGTGCGGGCACCGATACGATATAGCCCAACAATGCCTACGACCACGACGACGACCGGTAGATAGATATATAATACGCAAGAGTAGGAACGTGAGCGTGGATGCGCGTTTATCATGTGAGAGAGATGGAACCGGAGATAGAAAGAGAAGCCGTACGAACAAGCGCGTGGGTACTTGTTACTTACGCCTGCTATGGAGAATAGCACCTGTCGCGCAAGGTGCTACCAAACTTCTTCCTTCTTCGTTACGATGATTCGCCGTGGAAAAGAAACGGATAATTATATGTCGACGATATCGAGAAAAATTGTTCCCTGGATAAATCGTCGACCATCGCGATGAATTCGTCTAAACGAAAAAAAAAGAAGTTTGATCGAAAAAATTGCCACTTTTAAAATTATGGAAAATCTGATAACGATAATTTTTTCCCACATCAATTGTCAATGAACTTACAATTAGATAGGATCCACTGTCATAGACATCGCGAATACTTCAAGTTTAAAATATTCGATCTTCAAGGAATGAAGTCGGTGTTAAAATAATGTGACTCTTAACGAAATTCAGATTTTTAATTTCGCCGACATTGAAGTGTCTATACGATGTTTACGTGAAAGGAAAGGTGGATATTGGCTCTCGTCCGGCTGCGTGCGCGTGAAAGTGTAAGTTTGGATTACGCGGGCCCAGTGCAGGTGAACGTTTGCCGGCAAACGCGCGTGGAGCAGGTGGACCAACGATCTTCGGGGCCAGCACGAACCGACACGAGGCTGACCTCGGACATCGGAGCGGCAATCGGTGAGATCCAGACGAGACTTCTTGCAGCTGCACTTTACAGTCCCGCGGGTGCGCGCGGTTCTATACAAAGGCCAATCGGGCATAGCATCGACACGGGATGATTAACAGTCGAATCTTGTAAAAAAATCAATTACTCCTCATCAATATTCAGTGTTGAATATTTCGAAAAAATATCAATATCGCGTACTTGGAGATTTTAAGTTTTCTTCATATTGAAGTGATTTTTATATAATCTTATATTTTGAATATTGTAAATGAAATCTTTCAAATATAATAAAAATGTATGCAACAGTCTTGATATCTGATGCGAAAATAAATACATAAACGGATGTGGACATTCGTTACTTATAGTTAAATATTTCAATGTTCTTCTTAACACAAAATCAATCGTGCGTTTATCATGAGCCACAGATTATGAAGTACTTTGCACTTGTCATTTAAAAAAGGTATTTTCCGTTCCTTCTCAATTCATTATCGAACGATGTCGCAGTGGATGCCGAATAAACTCGCGGTGGAAAGCTCACACATTCGGCCGTGTTATCGCGAGGTCGAGACCTAGAATACGACCTCAGGATAAGGTCCTGCGAGCTTTCCCGAGATCCCTGCATTACCACGTGGGTATCCGCGCCCACGAAAAGAGCGAGGGTGGAAGGGAGTGCGGGAGGCTTTGACATCGGGGATACGAACCCCGGGTGGCAAGTAGATCCCTGCAACGGACGGGCTTGCGCGACCAAAGTTCCCTCGCTCGAGCTTTCGCGCGGTAAAGCGCGGCGCTTCGCATCTCGGCGACTTCCGGCAGCTGGCCTCTCTGCAGGCTTTTCCCGGAACTACAGTTCCGGTGAGAACTGCAAGCGTTCGTATCGCGACGTGCCGCAATGGCGATCTCCTCTTTATCGGCGCCATCGAGAGCGCTTCTCCTCGACACCCTTCCATATTTTTTTTCTCTCCCCAGGCACAGGTAGACGAGAAACTAAGACAGAGAGGGCGGTAAGGGAGGAGACGAGAAGGAGTCGTCGGTCGTCGACCGGGCGTCGTCATAAGGAGATATCGCGCGAGATACACGGACGCGCTGTCACGGCTGGCGCACTGCGCGGTCTAACGCGGCGGCAACGTGTGCCGCTGTCATACCAATTAATCGCCGGGAGATTCTTATCGCCATGGGATGTCTTCAGTCACTTCGGCTCTCTTTCCTCCCTGCCTCCGTTCGCCTCTCCCCCTTCCCGAGGTCGCTCTGTCGCGCTCGTCCGTGCAGATCGCCCGCGCCGTGTGTATACGCACGCTTTCCGGTCTTAATTTATGAAAATCGCATAACGCACTGCCGTAGAAACGGACTCTTTGAGAAAACTATGGCTGCAGTATCGGCGGCGGAAGTTCTTTTAAAAGCTCGTGCGCGCAGCGAGTTTGCCGCTCGATAGCTCGCGGATCGATTTGATGTCATAACCACGTCCGCTGCCGTGACGTGACGATGGCTTCGCTAAGCGATATACTGTATGTGACTTTAGTAAGAAATATTGCTTTCATATTTAGCAGAGTTTTGCGCTGTGAGAACTTTGTTGCTTCGTAGCTCGATAAGAAAAATTATGCAACGGAAAGACGAAAGAATTAAATGGAAGAATGATAATTATAAATCCTTCGCGAAGATAAAATAATTATATCCTATTTCTTCTTGCTGATCTTTTGGTAAAACTCATAAGCTATAGAGATAATTTTAGAATTCTTGATTTAACGCGGAACTTTGCTGAGTGACTAAAAGTTAAGTCTGCCAAATGGAAATTAGCTGTTTGTAAAATTAGGTTATTTGTACAGTATAAATGTTATATTTTAAAGTTGGAGCTTTAATTCAATGCTCTTTTCATCTCCAGAGTAAATTGGAAATTTTGGGAAAGATCTCAAAGAGAGGACCGCGACTATGGGAGGCGCTTCTCTTATTTTGTCCGATCCATGGGAACATCGTTTTGTATTCCGCGTAAGTAGCGAGACTCGACCTCGCGGTGTGTGAATGAAATTCAAGGCGGGTCGTCGGTCAGTCCGGTTAGGATCTCGCGCTTGTCCTTGTTCCGTTCTTGCGTGTCGTCGACGACGAGGACGTGGATCGACGTGAACAAGAATGATACGCGCGTGTGCGGGATGCGAGAGAACGTGGGAAGATTGCGCGAGAAAAATCGGTCGATTCGCGACGGTAGGATTCGTCGTACATGACACCTCGGCACCAGGCGATTATAAAAATCCCGCGACACAAAGCCGTTCTCACGTATTTTCATCTGGAACACTCGGGAACATTGATCCTCATATATCTTTGGTGAAATTTATTGCGATTGTACATCACAATTAGTCATTTACAATCGAGTCTGTTCATTCTTTCGCGCTCATTACGAAAGCCTTCACACACAGGGCTCTGATGGCTGTCGCGAGATATTATGAAAGGTAAACTAAAGTCGGACGCACAAGGGAAAAGCGGATGGTAGATACGTAGTTTTGGTTCGTGCAAACAGCGAGTGCGGGCCGATAGCGATGGAGGAGAAGGAGAGCGGATGCGAGAAGAGAGAGCGTGTAACCGGAGGGAAACAGAAATAGGAGCGCGCGGCGGGACGGATGAAAGAGGAGCGAGAGGGAGAGCATCGCGAACAAGAGGAAGCAGCGAGTGATTGATTTTTGTCGTGGCTTTGCCCGACGCTATCCGCTATATCCGCGATTGTGCAGACCCGCAGGGGATATTCCCGGCGACGACGGCGGGCGCCGCGACGCCATCCACCGATTGGCGGTTGCCATCCCCCAGGGGCGGCGCTAATCACCAGACCGTGCAGCAGCGTGAGTCTGTACTGCACTCGCCTCGAAAGCACTCTACCGTGCATCGGTGCCTCCGATGTATATATATATACATATACCTAACCATCGTATATATATGCACGGTATATATGTACGTATAAGAGCAACTGCACTGAATACGTGTACGTATTTCACATACGTATCCACGTACGCGTCACACATACACACACACACACACACACACACACACACACACACACACACACACACACATGCGCGAAAACGAAAGTGCGCGCGAGCGAGCAGTGTCCCCTCTCGCGTTAGAGTCCGCGAGAGAGCACATCGCGGAGTCGGGAACAGGATGTAAAGCGACGACTATGACGACGGGAAATGGAGTCGCGCGGCGATCGCTTTGTTCGCGAGCTGGAACGAGAGAGAAAGAATCTATCGGTGGATACCCCGAGATGGAAAGAGTCCCGTGTATCGCGGAAGATTCGCTCAATCTCCGGTTCGATCGGCTTGGCGAACCGATAAGGCAAGCGATCGGTGGCATCGAAAGCGTCGAGACGCGCGGTACGAACGGGTTAGATTTAGCGTTAAATCTCTAGCCGGATAGATCGAGCGCACAATCTCGCGCAAAGTTCAACGTCGCCGTGGTATGCGCGAAGCGGCTTCAAAGACGGCCGATAAGATGCGAGATAGGACGGATGCGCGACTCTGAGAAACGTCGGAATCTAACGTCTAATCGCTCCGCGAACGTGGGAGCCGCGTGCGTTAAATAAAGGTCGTATTATGAAGTCTCCGGTGGCTCCGAGGGAAGACGTGGTGCGTGAAAACCTAGTTGTTGGCCACTTTACGAGTTTTTAATTGGGATAATCATTGTTTGCTGTCGTTTTTCTATTTCTTAGCGATGACACGTCAGCCACGTTACCTGCCTCTCTAAAAAAAGATCGAGATTTGTTTGAAGAATAAACTTTCAATAAATCGAAAATCTCATTACGGAGTGAATTGATAAAGGTCGTCTCGATCGTTTTCGTGCAATTGCAATTCGTTACGAGAAATGTCATGCTTTGAATCGTTAGCTCAGTTTTCGCTCTCTGGCTTATTATATCCTTCTCTTTTTTTATTTTTCAACGAATTCTAAAAAAAGATATTGCAATAAATATTCCATTTGTGCAAAGTTACAACGCATATTTCATGACGCGGCATGATGCTCCAACTTTGGTATTTATTAGTATGCAAATTAGTACTCCGGATTAAACAGCTCCATACAAATATCTACCTCTCTACCCCGGTATTCCGGGATAAAACCATTGCGTGTGTGTTTTCAATACCGATTTGCGTCATGGCGAAAATGAGCAAAAATCATCGTAGCGTGAGTTTGACGCGCCACAGCCGTCTCTCGACGAGAAAGCAGAAGCGTCGCTCGCTCGATTTTGCGGTTTTCAGTCGGACGTCGACGATCAAAACCACCGGCGTTGATTTACGAGGGTATGCCGTGGCGCATCGCGCGGCGGAGAGAAACCTGGCGCGGATCGTAGCTGGGAATGGGGTTTAGCGATCGCGCTGGCGGCAGCCAAGGCAGGCAGCAACGATACACACCGTTCGGCGGCAATGTAGTTGATAAAGGCCGATAAATCGCGAGTAAAACGGAGTGATAATATCGCGCGACGATGGGACGGGTGGGATCGTTGCCGTTGGAGGTGGAAGAGAACCGGAGGAGAAGACGACAATGGTAGTGGTCGTGTAGGAGGCAAGGCGGTGGACGAGAGGGGTCGAGAGGTAGAGCGACGTTTCTGCCTCGGCGACGGCGGCCAGAGGGTGCGGCGGGCACAAAAGGGAAGGTGGTCGAGTTCCCCGAGGTGGGGAAGTCGCGGACCCGAAGTGGGGGAGTCCGTCGCGTAGGGGGATGAGAAGAGGAGAACCGGTAGAGAGGGGTACGTCTCTCGTTGTCGCTTAGGCGAGACGAAAGAGAAGCCGCTGCTACGAGGACAACGTAGGAGGGACCAATGGACATGCGCGGGTGTACCGCGACACCACGGCGACCTTCTGGCCACCTCCAGAAACAAAATGGCTACCTTGCCTTCTGGCATCACCGAGAGATGGCGATAGAACCATGTTCATCTGCTTTTGGTCAGGTTTAATAATCCGGACTTCGTTGACAGAGAAAAATGTTTTATTTGATGTAATATTTAAATCTTGCACACCCTGTAGGCAGAACGTCGAATCTCGGGTTTCATTATGCAACGGGAGCTCTTTGAAAATGATCCGCGTTGCACAAATGTAGCAAACAAATGTAGCGAGGAGACTTTTAACTATATAGTCAGCGATTTCTTATCTCTAGCAACGTGTCCGCGAAACGATGGACGTACACGATTATGCAACCACCGGCCAACTATCAGTAGTAACTGGACAGGGTTATCAGGTTACAGCTTGACTCCTACGGTGTATGAATTAATATTAGACAGCCGCGAAGAGAGAGCGTTTACACGTAATTACGAATGCTCCTCTGCGGAATTATATCGAGCGAAACGCCGGGAAAGGCGTTATCGGAACGACCGATCGTGTGTTTGATTTACAAGATGCTCGAGAAACCGCGTGCGCCCGCGCGCGCGCGAGCGTGTGCATCTCACACATGCGCGTTCTCGCGTGTAACACAACGGTAGATAGTTATTCGATACACGGCGTTAATTTGTCGAAAGCATTCGCGTCAGCGGCGCGAGAGTGAATATCATTTGAATGCATTAAGCATTCCT